>NW_028318219.1:1947142-2250000 GCF_062004578.1 Staurois parvus
TCTCCTCTGAACTACCCACTATCATTCTTGGAGATTTTAACATCCCTATTAATGTCAACAACCCGGCTACATCCCAACTACATCCCAACTCTTCAGCATAACCTCATCTTTTGCATTAGCACAGTGCATACAGTCCTCCACTCACTCTGATGGGAATACATTAGACCTTGTTTACTCCCATCTTTGCACTCCCTACAACCTCACAAACACCCCCTTTCCTCTCTCTGATCACAGTCTCATCACCTTCAGAGTGTCCTCGTCTTCAAACACCTATCCCTCCATCAGCAAACCATTACCCGCAGAAACCTTCACAACTTGAGCTCCTTTCCACTCTGCAACTGACCAACTCTACGACAGGATCTCTCCCCTGTCCTGCCCTGGCCTGGCCACTGCTGTCTACGACAGTTCACTTTCATCCACATTAGACTCACTTGCCCTTCTAACTAGGGGTGTATTTACCACAAGGCAAACAAGGCATTTGCCTAGGGTGGAATTTTTCAGGGGGGGCAGCACTGCCCCTTGGAAGAAGGGACATACGCGGCATGGGGACCTGGTGGGTTCCGAGAGATGCTGTGGGTTTCATTTCATGATGGTGTATGCACAGCCTGACTCTTGTTCCTGGGGATGTCTGGAGCTGTGAAGGCGAGTGTCCTTGTCTCTTTGGCCATGGGGGATGGTGGCTGGTGTATGGGGGGTAGTGGAAGGTTTGGTGAAGGGCAGAGGTGCTCTTGGTCAATGTCAGGCTCCTTCTGCGGGGGGCGCCAATTTTTGTGTTGCCTAGGGCAGCACAAAACCTAAATACACCACTGCCTCTAACAACACGAAGCATCAGGCCCTGACCATTACAACCTTGGCAGACTGACGACACCAGAAAACTTAAACGACATAGTCGTACATCTTCAATCTCTCCCTCTCTAATGGTGCCTTCCACCCCCCTCTAAAGCATGCACACATCACTGCCATACTTAAAAAGCCCTCCCTGGATCCCACCAACCTGAACAACTTAAGACCCTTCTCTCTGCTCCCATTTACCTCAAAACTCCTAGAACACTTAGTGTACAATCGCCTGAGCTCCCACCTCACTGACAACAACCTTCTTGACCCTTTACAGTCTGGGTTTTGCTCACTCCACTCCACTGAAACTGCCCTACTAAAACTCTCTAATGATCTACTAACTGCTAAAACCAATGGCCACTACTCCGTACTCTTACTGCTAGACCTCTCTGCGGCTTTTGATACTGTTGACCATCCCCCTCCTCCTCAAAAATCTCCACTCTCTTGGCCTCAGAGACTCTGCTCTCTCCTGGTTCTCCTCCTACCAATCGCAGCTCTCCTTCAGCGTTACTTCTAACTCTGGCTCCTCCTCTTCACTCCCTCTTTCTGTAGGGGTCCCTCAAGGTTCCGTCCTTGGGCCCCTACTCTTCTCCATCTACACCTCCTCCCTTTGTTACTTGATAAACTCCCGCGGCTTTAAGTACCATCTCTATGCAGATGACACACAAATCTATCTTTCTACTCCTCACCCCTTCAGTCTCCTCTCACATTACTAACCCACTAAGTGACATATCGGCATGGATGTCACTCCACTTCCTCAAACTCAATCTTTCCAAAACTGAGCTCTTAGTATTCCCTCCAGCCCGTGCCCCCTCCCCTGACTGCTCCATCAAGATCAATAACAATCATCAGTCCCTCCCCTCATGACAGGGTACTAGGTGTAATCCTAGACTCCCATCTGTCCTTTCAGTCCCAATTCCAATCACTGTCCAAAGCTTGTAGACTTCACCTCCACAACATCTCCAAGATACGCCCGTTCCTAACCTCGGAAACCACTAAGCAACTCATTCACTCCCTTGTTATATCTCGCCTTGACTATTGTAACTCCCTCCTCATTGGCCTACCTCATCGCAGGCTATCCCCTCTTTAGTCTATCATGAATGCTGCTGCCAGACTCATCCACCTTACTAACCGCTCTGTATCAGCCACCCCTCTCTGCCAATCCCTCCACTGGCTTCCCATTGCCCAACGGGTAAAATTCAAAACATTAACAATAACATATAAAGCCATTTATAACTCTGCCCCAAATTACATCACCAATCTTGTCTCTAAATATCACCCAAACCGTACTCTGCGCTCCTCGCAAGACCTCCTACTCTCTATCTCTCTTGTCTCCTCCTCCCATGCTCACCTCCAGGACTTCTCCAGAGCTTCCCCCATCCTCTGGAACTCTCTACCCCAATTTATCAGACTATCGCCTACTCTGCTCACTTTTAGGTGATCTCTGAAAACCTATCTCTTCAGGGAAGCCTATCCTGCCCTCAGCTAATAATGGAATCTTCTACTCTTCCAACCAGTCCATCCCCCACAGTTACTACCTTTTGTACAACTAGCCCCTCCCTCCTAGATTGTAAGCTCCAATGATCAGGACCCTCCTATCCCTCTTGTATTGAACTGTATTGTTGCTGTATTGTCTCCCGTTATATTGTAAAGTGCTGAGCAAACTGTTGGCGCTATATAAATCCTGTATAATAATAATAATAATAAATTCCCCTTTCCAAATGTTTTCTTTTATCTGAGCTGAGAGGTGATAACCTAGCGGTGATATTTCACAAGGCAATGCCTCCTTTAGACACGTTTCAGGAACTACTAAATTATTAATAGACGAATTAGGTGTTGTAGATTGTACCAAAGGCAAAGTATTGCTCACAAACTTTCCTATAGAATTATTGATGGGAAAAATATCCCTTGAATTGGAATTACCTAACGCACTTGACCAAACAGCCGCATAATTAGTATCAGTATTAACAGAAGCAGGAATATTGTTATCTATACGGGCAGCACGGTGGCTAAGTGGTTAGCACTTCTGCCTGGCAATACTGGGGTCGTTGGTTTGAATCCCAGCCACAGCACCACCTGCCTGGAGTTTGCATGTTCTCCCTGTGACTGCATGGGTTTCCTCTGGGTACTCTGGTTTCCTCCCACACTCCAAAGACATGCTGGTAGGTTAACTGGCTCCTGTCTAAATTGTCCCTAGTATGTGTATGTATGAATGTGAATTAGGGACTTTAGATTGTACACCCCTTGAGGGTTAGGGACTGATGTGAATGTACAATGTATATGTAAAGTGCTGTGTAAATTGACGGCACTGTCAGGGGTGGACTGACCATTTGGAAACTAGGGCAATACCCGAGGGCACAGGGTCAGTAGGGAGCCCCATAAAATGCCCCAGGTACTTTTTTCATAGGCTTTTTTGAGTTTGGGCAAGTGCACAGGGGCCCCATGATCCCCTAATGCACGGGGGCCCCATGAGTTGTCAGTCTGCCCCTGGGCACTATATAAGGAACAAGCAAGCAAGCAAGCAAGAAAGAAAGAAAGAAAGAAAGAAAGAAAGAAATCAGCACAGTGGCTAAATGGTTAGCACTTCCGCCTGGCAGTACTTGGGTCGTTGGTTCGAATCCCAGCCATGACACCACCTGCCTGGAGTTTGCATATTCTCCCTGTGCCTGTGTGGGTTTCTTCTAGGTACTCCGGTTTCCTCCCACACTCCAAAGACATGCTGGTAGGTGAATTGGTTGCTGTCCAAATTGGCCCTAGTATGTGTATGTATGAATGTGAGTTAGGGACCTTAGATTGTACACCCCTTGAGGGTTAGGGACTGATGTGAATGTACAATATATATGTAAAGCGCTGTGTAAATTGACGGCACTATATAAGTACCTGAAATAAATAAATACATTTTTTTAAAAGAATCCAAAATACAATAAATCTGTTAACTCCCCACTAGATGTCTCTGTCTCAATGGCTTGTTCCATAGGAGCCCTGTGCTGACCAATTCTCCCCCCGCTGGTTATGGCCGGGATAACACACACAGGCTCTTCCACTGTGTCAGTCACCTGACCTTCCCACCCCGAGGAAAGCAGAGTCAGTTGCCTAGCAACCTCTTCAGCAGCCGCTGCCTCCACAGCCACCTCATGTGAAGCTGAGTGTTGGGCCCTCCTACCTGACCTTCTGGGCGGTGATGGGGACGGCCCCTCCTCCTCCTCTTCTTCTCACAGGGATTTACTCTGCTGTGTCCCACACTTGATGCCGCCTCTTCCTGCTGCTCCAGACTGGCCTCCTGGTGACCCGGGGAAGGATTTGAACACAGCAGCGGGCCGCGCCGGTTCTGTCGGAGATTCTGGGGACTCCTAGCTGCTGGTCTCCCTCTGTCCCAACAACAGTCATTTATTTCAGGTACTTATATAGCGCCATCAATTTACACAGCACTTCACATATATATTGTACATTCACATCAGTCCATGACCCTCAAGGGGTGTACAATCTAAGGGTTTACATTCATACATTCACATACTAGAGCCAGTTTAGACAGGAGCCAATTAACCTACCAGCATGGCTTTGGAGTGTGGGAGGAAACCAGAGTACCTGGAGGAAACCCACACAGGGAGAACATGCAAACTCCATGCAGGTGGTGCTGTGGTTGGGATTTGAACCAGCAACCCTAGTACTGCCAGGCGGAAGTGCTAACCATTTAGCCCCTGTGCTGCACGACATCCTGCTGAGTCTTCAGGCTTGTCTTCTGCTGTCTCCTCCACTTGCTCCTGCCGCTCCTCATCCTCTTCAGCCATCTATAGGTATTTTCTGAGCCATTCTTCTCCTCCTCTGGTGCCCGCTCGCTCCAATACTCTCTTCATTGGTGTCTTCATGGTCAGGTGCAGGTTCCCTGGAGCTCATGCACTGACACGGACCAGTTGGCAATCTCCTGCCGATGGAGCGCCTTTATATAATGAGCCCCACTTTCTACAGCTTTTCACTAGTCATGTGACCTTCTGGAATTTTCTCCCAGGTCACGTGCTACTTGTTTTTCTGCCAAAACTCTCTTTAAAATTTAAAGGCACAGTAACCTTATATACAGTCAGGTCCATAAATATTGGGACATCGACACAATTCTAACTTTTTTGGCTCTATACACCACCACAATGGATTTGAAATGAAACGAATAAGATGTGCTTTAACTGCAGACTGTCCGCTTTAATTTGAGGGTATTTACATCCAAATCAGGTGAACGGTGTAGGAATTACAACAGTTTGCATACGTGCCTCCCACTTGTTAAGGGACCAAAAGTAATGGGACAGAATTATAATCATAAATCAAACTTTCACTTTTTAATACTTGGTTGCAAATCCTTTGCAGTCAATTACAGCCTGAAGTTTGGAACGCATAGACATCACCAGACGCTGGGTTTCATCCCTGGTGATGCTCTGCCAGGCCTCTACTGCAACTGTCTTCAGTTTCTGCTTGTTCTTGGGGCATTTTCCCTTCAGTTTTGTATTCAGCAAGTGAAATGCTCAATCGGATTCAGGTCAGGTGATTGACTTGGCCATTGCATAACATTCCACTTCTTTCCCTTAAAAAACTCTTTGGTTTCTTTTGCAGTCTGCTTTGGGTCATTGTCCATCTGCACTGTGAAGCGGCGTTCAATGAGTTCTGAAGCATTTGGCTGAATATGAGCAGATAATATTCCCGAAACACTTCAGAATTCATCCTGATGCTTTTGTCAGCAGTCACATCATCAATAAATACAAGAGAAGCAGTTCCATTGGCAGCCATAAATGCCCACGCCATGACACTACCACCACCATGCTTCACTGATTAGGTGGTATGCTTAGGATCATGAGCAGTTCCTTTCCTTCTCCATACTCTTCTCTTCCCATCACTCTGGTACAAGTTGATCTCGGTCTCATCTGTCCATAGGATGTTGTTCCAGAACTGTGAAGGCTTTTTACATGTCGTTTGGCAAACTCTAATCTGGCCTTCCTGTTTTTGAGGCTCACCAATGGTTTACATCTTGTGGTGAACCCTCTGTATTCACTCTGGTGAAGTCTTCTCTTGATTGTTGACTTTGACACACATACACCTACCTCCCGGAGAGTGTTCTTGATCTGGCCAACTGTTGTGAAGGGTGTTTTCTTCACCAGGGAAAGAATTCTTCGGTCATCCACCACAGTTGTTTTTCGTGGTCTTCCGGGCCTTTTGGTGTTGCTGAGCTCACCGGTGTGTTCCTTCTTTTTAAGAATGTTCCAAACAGTTGTTTTGGCCACGCCTAATGTTTTTGCTATCTCTCTGATGGATTTGTTTTATTTTTTCAGCCTAATGATGGCTTGCTTCACTGATAGTGACAGCTCTTTGGATCTCATCTTGAGAGTTGACAGCAACAGATTCCAAATGCAAATAGCACACTTGAAATGAACTCTGGACCTTTTATCTGCTCATTGTAATTGGGATAATGAGGGAATAACAGACACCTGGCCATAGAACAGCTGAGAAGCCAATTGTCCCATTACTTTTGGTCCCTAAACAAGTGGGAGCCACAGATGCAAACTGTTGTAATTCCTACACCGTTCACCTGACTTGGATGAAAATACCCTCAAATTAAAGCTGACAGTCTGCAGTTAAAGCACATCTTGTTCATTTCATTTCAAATCCATTGTGGTGGTGTATAGAGCCAAAAATGTTAGAATTGTGTCGATGTCCCAATATTTATGGACCTGACTGTATATGTATATACATAGCTCAATTTTTTTTTTACCCGCCTCCAGCCCACCATATAAGGTAATGATGGGCGAAAGGCGGTTCTCTCGTTCTGGGAGGACGTCATATAATGTCCTCCCATTCTAACCGCATATGCGCGGCTCAGGGAGCGCGCAGCGCAGCGATCGATGATGTGCTGTGTCCCTCTGACACAGAGGATAACCGGTCAACGGAAAGAGCTAAAGATGTTGGCTCGGTCATGTGATCAGCTGTGTCCAATCACAGTTGATCACATGTAAATAGGGAAATGTCGGTAATCGGCATTTCTCTCCTCACGAGCTGTCACGCTGACAGAGGAGAGGAGAGCCGGTAATCGGCTTTACTCAGAGGGGACATGTACACTGATCATCAGAGCACTGATGATCAGTGTAGCCCCAGCAGTCCCACCTGTCAGTGTCCATCAATGCCAGCTGTCAGTGCTCATTAGTGCCACATCAAAGCCACATATCAGTACCTACCAGTGCACATCTATGCCACATATCAGTGCCCATCTGAGCTGCCTCTCAGTGTTACCTATCAGTGCCACATATCAGTGCCGCCTATCAGTGCACATCAATGCCACCTATCACTGCACATCAATGCCGCCTATCAGTGCCATATATGAGTGCAGCCTTTCAGTGCCCATCAGTGTTGCCTGTCAATGCTCATCAGTGCCACCTACCAGTTCCTCCTCATCAGTGTCCATCAGTGCAGCCTATCAGTGCCCATCACTGCAGCCTCATTAGCGCACATCAGTGTAGGAGAAAAATTACTTATTTACAAAATTTTATAACAAAAATTAAGAAAAAACTTTAAAAAAAAAAATCAGTGGTTTTTGGTTTGTTTAGCAAAAAATAAAAAATTCAGAGCTGATTAAATACCACCAAAAGGGAACTCTATCTGTCACAAAAAATGATAAAAATGTAATATGGGTACAGTGTTGCATGACCGCGCAACTGTCATTCAAAGTACAACAGCACTGAAAGCTGGCCTGGGCAGGAAGGGGGTATAAGTGCCCTGTAGGTGAGTGGTTAAATGAAAAGAGGGAGGGGCGGCCGCCTACCCATGTTATCGGGCCCAAATGACTGAGCCCTCTTAATGCATTCCTTGAAGATCTGTAGGACGGCTCTCACTCTCGTTGACCATTTCTCATCTTTGTACAAATACATGACTATTTTTTTTATAATAAGAGATGAGGTTGTGTTGAGTAAATAGATACCCAACATGTCAGACCTAAAAATGTTGTGTGTGTGAAATGGCAGCAAACGTTGCTCTATTGTTCATAGATGATGCTTTAAAAGCACCTTCCAGGTCATCAGCTTAGAGATAATTGTGAATGATTGCTGTCACTGCGGTGTGTGCGGCAATATCTTACATGTGAAGCAATGTTTTTTTATGCTCCCAACATGTGTGTTTATATTCCTATGTGCGCGGATTTGGTGGCGGGGGGGCTCAAAGTTTTTTTTGAAGGGGTGTTAAGTACTTGGGTGCAACATTTTTTTTTCTTTAGCCAAAACTTTATTTATATCATAGGGGACAAAAAGGCCTCAGGCACACTGGGGCTCTTCTAAACGCTTGTCTCCCGGCAGGGGAAAAGCAACTTAAAAAATGTGCCTAAAGCAGTGTTTTGCAAACGAGTTTAACCCCTTGCCCTCCAGAGGATTTACCCCCCTTCATGACCAGGCCATTTTTTGCATTACGGTGCTGCGTTTTTAACTGAAAATTGCGCGGTCATGCAACGCTGCACCAAAATGAAATTTAGGTCCTCTTTTTTTTTCACAAATTGAGAAAAAGACCAACAATTTTGAGAAAAAAAACAATATTTTTGACTTTTTGCTATTAAACATGCCAGAACCCGGTGATTGACAGCCACAGCTGTGAACGGAGGCGCGGGTAGGGCGCCCGCATTGCGTTGGCCCCTTACCCAGAAAATGCGAAATCACATATATATATACGTGATTTTGCGCACCCGTGCCGCCCTGTAGCAGTATTTCTGCTATAGCGATGCAATCACATGATCACAATGTAAGCAAAGCTGGATCATTCTCATTCATAACAGCTCTGCTTCTCTTCCTAGTGAGTTGTGATTGGCCCACAGCTGTCACATAATACCTGGGGCCAATCACAGCACCCTGTACCGTGTGACCATTTCCAGCCATTCACAGATCACTATCTTGAGCTGTCAAAAACCTAACTCATTCGTGACAGTTCAACAGGTTCTGACAGCAAGCTTTGTATTCCAGGAGAAATTCTCTTTATTTCCCCTGCACAGCAAAGTGTGTATAAAAAAATCCCTGATCCCCTCCACAGTAGTACAATATTACGATGGTAACATTGTACTATTCTGATAAAAGTATAAAAATAAAGTTTAAAAAATAAAATAAAAAATACCATATTGAGAATTTAAAAAAACATTTTTTAATGTTTGTTTTTTTTTTTAACTAAGTGCCAACTGCTTACCCGCATTTTGTGGGCAAGCAGCGGCTCTGGGCAAAGCGATGTAATCTTATGTCACTTCCTATTTCAGGGCGTGAGTGCCCCCCCTCCCCCCCGTTTGTCCAGGTAGAGAAAGAGAACACGGCACAGAGTAAAAGCACTACAGTTTACACGCACACGTTAGATGAGCACATTTAACCCTTTGATCGCCCCTATTAACCCTCTGATCGACCCCATCACCCAGCCAGTGCCATTAGTACAGTGTTTGTATATAGAATGTTTCACTGATCCCTGTATTCATGCTACTAGCGTTCCTGTGTGTTTTTGATGCATTCTGATTTTTATTCATTCAATTTCATTTTTTTTCCCTCTCTTTTTCTTCAATGCAAATAGGGACATGTGCGCTCCAGTGCGTATTTGATGCGTTTTACCGCATTCCAGTACAGCTCTGTGCAGGAATAATGCAGCCTGGTCTACGTTCTTTTCTGCAACCGGAACGCACTGGAACTGCAAGCACTGATGACACTGACAACCATATAACCTACTTTCTGTGCATTTTGGATGCAGAAAAAAAGCAACTGAAATGCATGCAGTGTGAACTGGCCCTTAAAGTTTTTCTGTTGTCAGAGCTGCACCTCCTCTGATCAATTTATTGCTAGCTACAAGACTGGAATCCCAGTTGTTTATTCCGCTGCATTGTGCTCAACTGAACATGTTGCCAACACCCCAGAATAGACAAAATAAATATCAGACACGCACCATTTCTTCTGACTCAGCGCACCACATTGGATGTGCAGTGTAGTCTGGTACAATGCATGTGTGTCAGGGGTGCGTGGGGTGAATGTGTTGGGTTACCATCGACAATGGCTGGCACTGCAACATACTAACACATGTAACATGCGTCACCCTACGCTGCAGTAATACATGTTACCACGTCAAGGCCCCTCTGCAAAGTGCGGTCCCTAACTCTACTCTAATGTCATTTCCAAATTGTGACATACATAACAAGAAATACATTCAGGGTCTAAACTAGTTCTTCAAAAAATCATTCAAAAACAGAGGTTTTGGTTGCATATATTTGCAATCATATGTGAAATCACCTTCCATTATAGTTGTTCCAAAACATGACAGAAAAAAAAAAGTACCAGCCTCCAACCTCCCCTTATAGCTGGTCCAACACACGCCTGAAAGAAGTAGCAGACTCCAGTCTCCCCTCTTAGCTGGTCCTTCACACGCCTGAAAATAGTACCACCTCCATCCTCCCCTCATAGCTGATCCAGAGTGGGAAGGTCAGACTCTTGCGGTGTGACTTTTGCGACTTTTTTGTAGAACGCTCAATGTGTTTGTGAAGTCTTCGTGGAACTTTACAGTCATCTTCATCTGTTGGTGGAATCTGAGAGCGATCTGGATGTTTTTGTGGAGTCTTACAATTAATGTCACTGTCTGGAGGAAGCGTACTACGATTAGCACGTTTTCGTATGGCCTCAAAGTGATCGCGACTTTTTTCAGAATGAGAACTGCCTTTGCGACATTTTTGTGGACTGTCATCATGAAATATAAATGTATCACTTACTAGTGAAGTCAGAAAGTGAGCACAACGTATTGGTGGAATCTCAATGTGAACGCCACATTCTGGCGGAGTCTCCATGTGAACGTCACATTCTGGCGAAGTCTCAATGCGAACGCCACATTCATGGGGAGTCACCATGTGAACGTCACATTCTGGCAGCATCTCAATCTGAATGTCACATACTGGCGAAGTCTCAATGCGAACGTCACATTCTTAGGGAGTCTCCATGTGAACGTCACATTGTGGCGAAGCCTCAATGCGTGCGTACATTCTGACGAAGTCTCAATGTGAACGTCACATTCTTGGGGAGTCTCCATGTGAACATCACATTCTGACGAAGTCTCAATGCAAACGTCACATTCTTGCGAAGTGTCAATGCGAACGTCATATTCTTGCGAAGTCTCAAGGCGAACGTCACAATCTTGGGGATTCGCCATGTGAACGTCACATTCTGGTGAAGTCTCCATGCAAACGTCACATCCTTGCAAAGTCTCCATGCGAACGTCACATTCTTGGGGAGTCTCCATGTGAACGTCACATTCTTGGGGAGTCTCCATGTGAACGTCACATTCTAGCGGAGTCTCAATATGAATGTCACATATTGGCGAAGTCTCAATGCGAGCGTCACATTCTTGGGGAGTCTCCATGTGAACGTCACATTCTTGGGGAGTCTCCATGTGAACGTCACATTCTTGGGGAGTCTCCATGGGAAAGTCACATTCTTGCGAAGTCTCAATGTGAACGTCACATTCTTGCGAAGTCTCAATGCGAACGTCACATTCTTGCGAAGTCTTAATACGAATTTCACATTCTTGGGGAGCCTCCGTGCGAACGTCACATTCTGGCGAAGTCTCAATGCGAACGTCACATTCTTGGGGATTCTCCATGTGAACGTTGTCACGTTCGCACGGAGGCTCCCCAAGAATGTGACGATCGCATTCAGACTTCGCCAGAATGTGACGTTCTCATGGAGACTCCCCAAGAATGTGACATTCGCATTAAGACTTCGCAAGAATGTGACGTTCGCATTTAGACTACGCAAGAATGTGACGTTCGCATTGAGACTTCGCCAGAATGTGAAGTTCGCACTGAGACTTCACCAGAATGTGACTTTCCCATGGAGACTCCCCAAGAATGTGACGTTCACATGGAGACTCCCCGAGAATGTGACGTCTCAATGCGACGTCTCAATGCGAAAGTCATATTCCTGCGGCGTCTCAAAAAAATACCAGCCTCCAACCTCCCCTCATAGCTGGCCCAACACACGCCTGAAAGAAGTACCAGACTCCAGTCTCCCCTCTTAGCTGGTCCTTCACACGCCTGAAAATAGTACCGCCTCCATCCTCCCGTCAAAGCTGATCTAGAGTGGGAAGGTCAAACTCTAGCGGCGTGACTTTTGCGACTTTTTTGTAGAACGCTCAATGTGTTTGTGAAGTCTTCGTGGAACTTTACAGTCATCTTCATCTGTTGGTGGAATCTGCGAGCGATCGGGACGTTTTTGTGGAATCTATCTGTTAACAGCACTTTCTGGAGGACGCGTAACACGATTAGCACGTTTTGGTGCGGCCTCACAGTGATCGTGATGTTTTTGTGGAGTCGTATTAATAACGTCACTTTCCGGAGGAAGCGTACTGCGATTAGCACGTTTTGGTATGGTCTCCATGCGAACGTCACATTCTTGGGGAGTCTCCATGTGAACGTCACATTCTTGGGGAGTCTCCATGTGAACGTCACATTCTGGCGGAGTCTCCATATGAATGTCACATATTGGCGAAGTTTCAATGCGAACGTCACATTCTTGTTAAGTCTCAATGCGAATTTCACATTCTCGGGGAGTCTCCATGTGAACGTCACATTCTTGGGGAGTCTCCATGGGAAAGTCACATTCTGGTGAAGTCTCAGTGCGAACTTCACATTCTGGCGAAGTCTCAATGTGAACGTCACATTCTTGCGAAGTCTCAATGCGAACGTCACATTCTTGCGAAGTCTTAATGTGAATGTCACATTCTTGGGGAGTCTCCATGAGAACGTCACATTCTGGCGAAGTCTGAATGCCATCTTCATATTCTTGGGGAGCCTCCGTGCGAACGTCACATTCTGGCGAAGTCTCAATGCGAACGTCACATTCTTGTTAAGTCTCAATGCGAATTTCACATTCTCGGGGAGTCTCCATGGGAACGTCACATTCTTGGGGAGTCTCCATGGGAACGTCACATTCTGGCAAAGTCTCAATGCGAACGTCACATTCTTGGGGATTCTCCATGTGAACGTCACATTCTGGCGAAGTCTCAATGTGAACGTCACATTCTTGGGAAGTCTCAATGTGAACCTCACATTCTTGGGGAGTCTCAATGTGAACGTCACATTCTTGGGGAGTCTCCATGTGAACGTCACATTCTTGGGGAGTCTCCATGTGAACGTCACATTCTTGGGGTGTCTCCATGTGAACGTCACATTCTTGGGGAGTCTCCATGGGAAAGTCACATTCTGGTGAAGTCTCAATGCGAACTTCACATTCTGGTGAAGTGTCAATGCGAATGTCACATTCTTGGGGAGTCTCCATGTGAATGTCACGTTCTGGCGAAGTCTGAATGCGAACGTCACATTCTTGGGGAGCCTCCATACGAACGTCACATTCTGGCGAATGCTCAATGCGAACGTCACATTCTGGCGAAGTTTCAATGCGAACATCACATTCTTGTGGAGTCGCCATGTGAATGTCAGAATCTGGCGAAGTCTGAATGCGAACGTCACATTCTTGGGGATTCTCCATGTGAACGTCACATTCTGGCGAAGTCTCAATGCGAAAGTCATATTCCTGCGGCGTCTCAAAAAAATTCCAGCCTCCAACCTCCCCTCATAGCTGGCCCAACACACGCCTGAAAGAAGTACCAGACTCCAGTCTCCCCTCTTAGCTGGTCCTTCACACGCCTGAAAATAGTACCGCCTCCATCCTCCCCTCATAGCTGATCCAGAGTGGGAAGGTCAAACTCTAGCGGCGTGACTTTTGCGACTTTTTTGTAGAACGCTCAAAGTGTTTGCGAAGTCTTCGTGGAACTTTACAGTCATCTTCATCTGTTGGTGGAATCTGCGAGCGATCGGGACGTTTTTGTGGAATCTTTCTATTAACAGCACTTTCTGGAGGACGCGTAACACGATTAGCACGTTTTGGTACGGCCTCACAGTGATCGTGATGTTTTTGTGGAGTCTTATTAATAACGTCACTTTCCGGAGGAAGCGTACTGCGATTAGCACGTTTTAGTATGGCCTCAAAGTGATCGCGACTTTTTTCAGAATGAGGACTCCCTTTGCGACATTTTTGTGGACTGTCATCATGAAATATAAATGTATCACTTACTAGTGAAGTCAGAAAGTGAACATGACGTTTTGGTGGCATCTCAATGTGAACGCCACATTCTAGTGGAGTCTCAATGTTGACGCAACTTTTCTGAGAATGCAAAATGCCTTTAAGTTGATATGGAAGGATATAGCGAACGTCACTTACTTCTGGAGTCAGAAAGTGAACACAACGTTTTGGTGGAGCCTCAACCTGAACACCACATTCTAGTGGAGTCTTAAGGTTAACGCAACTTTTCTCAGAACGCAAAATGCCTTTAAGTTTTTGTGGAACGTCATTTCTTAGTGGAGTCTGAAAGCCAACACAACGTTTTGGTGGAGTCATATGATGAATGTCAAATTGTGGCAGAGTATCCAGGTGAACACCACATTCTGGCAGAGTGTCCATGTGAACGTCACATGCTGGCAGAGTCTCACTGCGAACGTCACATGATGGTGGAGTCTCCATGTGAACGTTACATGCCGGCGACGTCTCAATGCAAATGTCACATTCTGGCGAAGTATCCATGTGAACGTCACATTCTTGGGGAGTCTCCATATGAACGTCACATTCTGGCGAAGTCTCTATGTGAACGTCATATTCCTGCGGCGTGTCAATGCGAACGTCACATTCCTGGGGAGTCTCCATGTGAACGTCACATTCCTGGGGAGTCTCCATGTGAACTTCACATTCTACCACAGTCTCCATGTGAACGTCACATTCTTGCGAAGTTTCAATGCAAACGTCACATTCTTGGGGAGTCTCCATGCGAACGTCACATTCTTGCGAAGTGTCAATGCAACCGTCACATACTTGGGGAGTCTCCATGTGAACGTCACATACTTGGGGAGTCTTCATGCGAACGTCACATACTTGGGGAGTCTTCATGCGAACGTCACATTCTTGGGGAGTCTCCATGTGAACGTCACATTCTTGCGAAGTTTCAATGTGAACATCACATTCTTGCAAAGTCTCAATGCTAATGTCACATTCTTGCGACGTCTCAATGCGACTGTCACATTCTTGCGACGTCTCAATGCGACCGTCACATTCTGGTGAATTCTCAATGCGAACGTCACATTCTTGCGGAGTCTCCATGCGAACGTCACATTCTTGGGGAGTCTCCATGTGAACGTCACATTCTGGTGAAGTCTCAATGCGAACGTCACATTCTGGCGAAGTCTCAATGTGAACGTCACATTCTGGCGAAGTCTCAATGCTAACGTCACATTCTGGCGAAGTCTCAATGCTAACGTCACATTCTGGCGAAGTCTCAATGCGAACTTCATAGTTCTGCGGCGTCTCAATGTGAACGTCACATTTTTTGAGGAGTCTCCATGTGAACGTCACAGTCTTGCGAAGTCTCAATGTGAACGTCACATTCTTGGGGAGTCTCAATGGGAACGTTACATTCTGGTGAAGTCTCAATGCGAACGTCATATTCTTGGGGATTCTCCATGTGAACGTCACATTCTGGCGAAATCTCAATGCGAACATCATATTCCTGCGGCGTTTCAAAAAAATACCAGCCTCCAACCTCCCCTCATAGCTGGCCCAACACACACCTAACAAAATACCAGCCTCCATTCTCCCCTCTTAGCTTGTCCTTCACACGCCTGAAAATAGTACCACCTCCATCCTCCCCTCATAGCTGATCCAGAGTGGGAAGGTCAGACTCTAGCGGTGTGACTTTTGCAACTTTTTTGTAGAACGCTCAATGTGTTTGTGAAGTCTTCGTGGAACTTTACAGTCATCTTCATCTGTTGGTGGAATCTGCGAGCGATCGGGACGTTTTTGTGGAATCTTTCTATTAACATCACTTTCTGGAGGACGCGTAACACGATTAGCACGTTTTGGTACGGCCTCACAGTGATCGTGATGTTTTTGTGTAGTCTTATTAATAACGTCACTTTCCGGAGGAAGCGTACTGCGATTAGCACGTTTTCGTATGGCCTCATAGTGATCGCGACTTTTTTCAGAATGAGGACTCCCTTTGCGACGTTTTTGTGGACTGTCATCATGAAATATAAATGTATCACTTACTAGTGAAGTCAGAAAGTGAACACTACGTTTTGGTGGCGTCTCAATGTGAACGCCACATTCTAGTGGAGTCTCAATGTTGACGCAACTTTTCTGAGAACGCAAAATGCCTTTAAGTGGATATGGAACGATATAGCGAACGTCACTTACTTCTGGAGTCAGAAAGTGAACACAACGTTTTGGTGGAGCCTCAACCTGAACACCACATTCTAGTGGAGTCTTAAGGTTAACGCAAATTTTCTCAGAACGCAAAATGCCTTTAAGTTTTTGTGGAACGTCATTTCTTAGTGGAGTCTGAAAGCCAACACAACGTTTTGGTGGAGTCATATGATGACTGTCACATTCTAGCAGAGTCTCCATGCGAACATCACATGCTGGCAGAGTATCCTGGTTAACACCACATTCTGGCGAAGTGTCCATGTAAACGTCACATGCTGGCGGAGTCTCAATGCGAACGTCACATTTTTGGTGAGTCTCCATGTGAATGTCACATTCTGGCAGCGTCTCAATCTGAATCTCACATGCTGGCGGCGTCTCAATGCGAATGTCATATTCTGGCGAAGTCTCAATGCGGACGTCACATTCTTGGGGAGTCTCCATGTAAATGCCACATTTTGGCAGATTCTCAATGTGAACGGCACATTCTTGGGGAGTCTCCATGCGAACGTCAGATGCTAGCGAAGTCTCAATGCGAACATCACATCCTGACAAAGTCTCAATGCAAGCTTGAGTCCTCTTTCTCTTCTTTCTTTTCATTCTGGTGGTCTTCTTGGTTGGGGTGCCTTCAGGCTGCTCAGTGATCCTGCCTTCCATAAGGGGCTTTCCTTTGGTTGGTTTCTCTTTGGTGTTTTCCGGAGAAACAAACATTTTAAGCTGAAATGGTCTAATTATGAAGAATAATAAAACTTGCTGTAACTGTGCAAGAATAAAACTGCCGCAAACTCGAATGAAATACATTCTGATCCGATGAAACTGCAAGCAGAACTGTCCAGAGGAGAAATCACGTCTGCTCTGTACCAGGTAAATGCTGCAAATGAAGTGACTGTGTGCACAGCTCCTTATATGGGCGTGTGATGACATCACTGTTCAGAAGAGGCTTCTATTTTTAGAACAGGTTTTTCAAATGTTTAACCCTTTCACTGCCAAGCCACTTTTTTTTTTTTGGTTTTTCAATTTTTTTTAACCCGTTCACTGCCAAACCAAGTATTTTTTTTTTAACTTTCATTGTCAAACCAAATCCCCCCCCCCCTTCATTTTTTAACCCTTTCATTACCAAACTTTTTTTTCCCCCTCCCCCCCGCTTAGTTTGTTTTTAACCCTTTCACTGCCAAACCTTATTTTTTGCCTTTCAATTTTTTTTAACCCCTCCACGGCCAAAACAAGGTTTTTTTTTTTTTGTTGATTTTTTTTTTTTTTGTATCTCGCTTTGTCAATCCAAATCCTCCCCCCCCCCTTTTTCATTTTCTTAACCCTTTCACTGCCAAACTTCCCCCCCTTTCAGCTTTTTTTTTAACTCTTTCACTGCCAACCCATATATGTTTTTGCCTTTTTATTTTTTTTACCCTTTCACTACCAAGCCAATTTTTTCCCCATTTTCAATTTTTTAAACCCTTTCACTGCCAAATTAAGGTTTTTTTTTTTTTTCCTATTCATTTTTTTTTTACTCTTTCATTGTCAAAACAAATCCCCCCCTTTGTTTTTAACCCATTCACTGCCAAACCTCCCCCCCTTCAGGTTTTTTTTTTTGCTCAGTCATTTTTAGGGTAATTTTAACCCTTTCCCTGCTGGACATTTTTCCCCCCGTTTTTGCTAATTGGTCATGTCTGTCCTCAAAGCATTACATAGTGTATGAAATTATTAAGGCCCCATTCACACCACTGACATACACCTGTATGGCAAATGCCCATTTTTATCTAGCAATTTTTTTCTGTGACAAGCAATAATAGCCCAATGATTACAATCGGCTGTCCAATGTGCGCCATAGTAGCTCATGGCGTGTTCCAGTTTGCGTGTTTTATTTACACACATTGGCTTCTCGCATTTGGGGTACCATTTAAAATTAATGGTAACACAGGCGTGACACACTTGTTTTTCTGCATGTTCCGGTAATTTGTGGAAAAGAATGCACAGATGTGAACAGACTAACTGATATGGTGGAGCAGCACAGCAAACTGCTGCATTTAGTCACCGTTAATGGCAAGTTTCTCAAGCAGATGTGGTATACATGAAACAGGTCACAGAGTTATGCCTTGTTGTTCCGCCAGGTTTCCGGGTTTTTTTTTTTTTTGCTTTCTTCACTGTTCCAGTTTTTCCTTTTTCAGCAAGTTCCAGGCATGAGTGATTCTACATACAGAGCAGGACATATATGGATGGGGGGAAGTATATGGCTGACATTTTGGTGTTGTTGCACTTAGGCCCCATTCACTTCTGAGCATATCAGAATTGCAGGAAAAATGATGTGATTCTGCCCGCATTTCTAGAACGTAACTAAAAATGAGCCAAAATGCATAAAAAAAGTGTACAAAAAAGTGAGGCTTCTGTGTCACTCAGATATGAACGCAATCTTACTGGTGTTTAGTTATCTCTACAATTCATGGGTGGTTTATACAGTATGCATACCTCCCAACTGTCCCTGATTTCAAGGCACTGTCCCTGATTTGGAACAAAGTCCGTCTGTCCCTCTTTCCTCCACATTTGTCCCTCATTTTGGCCTGATCTATATTGTTGTGTATAAAATTAACTATTTATGTTTCAAAAAGTGTTTCCCACTGTTAAACCTTTCATCCAGTTTCTAAATTGCTGGATTTGTAAACTTCAAAAGCCAGTATAAAAGAATAGCATTGGTTAAAAAAAAAAAAGCACTTGTGAGTTTAACTAGTCTATTTTTTGGTATAATTCTCCTTTAAGGGGGCATGGCAGGGGGGGGGGGTGGGGGGGGGGGTTGTCCTATGCCTACATACATTATAGGTGTCCCTCGTTCCCATCTCAAAAACTTGGGAGGTAAGCAGTATGTCCCCATACTAGTGCAAGAAGGACAAGGGGCAGAGAAGGGTCACCTGACCCCGGCACTATGTTGGGAGGTGGGGCATTGGTGACAGCTGCAGTCTCCTTCTCCTAGCACCTCCCCCACAACACTATAGTAGAGGAATCACCACATACGCCTCCACCCCGCCCCTAACTATTCTGCTCCACCTACTCAATCTGAATTCTCCTATCATCCTTCATATATGGAAAGAGTAGATGAGTACCCTTCCACGCATTGTCCCCGGCTCCACGTAGTAATCAATGAGGACACAGAGATGGGGCATCTAATCTATGTGGACACAGAGATGGGGCACCGAATCTATGGGGAGACTGTCATGAGGAAACTGATCTATATATGTTCTCTGATGGGGCAACAAATCTATGGGGGCACTGTGATGGGGGCAGCTGATTTGTGGGGACAATTTATTTGGGTACTGATCTATGGACGCACTGTAAAGGGGGAAACTAATTTATGGGGGCATTCTGATGGGGTAAGTAATCTATGGGGGTACTAGGATGGGGCAACTGATCTATAAGGGCACTGTGATGGGGCAACAAATCTATAAGGGCACTGTGATAAGAGCAACTAGTCTATGGGGCACTGTCATGCGGCAACTGATCTACGGAGGCATTGTGATGGAGGCAACTAATCTATGGGGGTACAGTAATGGGGGCAAGTGATTTATAGTAGCATCCTTATGGGGGCAAGCAATCTATGGCTACATTAGTTTTCTATTTCCTTTGTTTTCACCTGGTGTTCCTGGCAGTAAATCACTTCCTATACTATGGAGACAACAGTCACTGTGCTGAATCTATGTAGGAGTGTTGTCACAGTAGGACAGGAAGTATCTTAGGACTACAGAATACTTCCCCCTGTCCATAACATAACGACAAGATGTTTTGTAGTCCACATAGAGACCTGGGAACAATGCTAACTGAAAACAGTCCAGAGGCAACGAGACCAGGAAATTATCAGCTCACTAGGTTTCTGGCAGGATCAGAAGATAGATGTTTGCCGTTATAGAACAGATATAACAAAATAATATATTTATCAGACCAAAAGAGAGCACATACTTAAAAACTGAATTCCAGGTATGGCAATTTTTACATAGTTGCATTGGTCCAGCTTGGAGCAATGTATATGTACAGTATCTACAATACCTGTGGGAATGCTGTGAAAGCTGGAAATCACTGTAGCAGGCACTCCAGTGGTTACTGCTAGCTTCCGGGTCCCGTGCCGAGCACCTGGCCTGCTGCTTTCTGAACTGGAAGGATACCAGTTTGGTACAGGTGCCATTCATAGAACACTTTCTTCACTGATTGAATGTGGTGGAAATCAGGGCAACCGCTTGACACAGGACCCCGATTGGAGCACTGATCACTGTAGTAGCAGTAATTACTACAGTCATTTCCAGCTTCCTTAACGATTTCACAGGTATGGCACATGAACAGGTACATTGGTCCAAAGTGGGTCAATGGAACCATGTAAAAATTGCCATACCTGGAATTAATCTTTAGGTCCCACCAACAGTGACGGGTGGAAGATGCCTGCTGTGAGCCCTAGACAACCCAACTGCTGCAGTCACGTAGTCCTCACTGAATATTATTATTATTATTATTATTAATAATAATAATAAAAAAAACAAAAATCTTAGGGTCCAGCATTTTTATTAAAAAAAAAAAGTTTTAAAGACATTTTAGAGGTAAAGAGTCCAAACAATTATGATATATTTGTACATCCAGTTTTTGGCTTTTATTGGTTGGTTATATCTGTTCACCTTCACTTGGCGAAAAAACAATTTATTCTTTCCTACAGAGATGGATGTGACACATCAAAACACCGGGGAACTCTCTGCATTTGGTCTGGAAACTCCAGACTTTTGCTTTGCCTGCCGGGCTCTCTAAACTGCGGCCCGAGGGCCGGATATGGTCCTTTGCTACCCTTTATCCAGCCCTTGGGGCACTATTCCTCCCACTGAGACCAACAATGGGGCAGCACTTCTTCCATTGAAACCAATTATGGTGTACTATTATTCCCACTAGAACCAATTATGGTGTACTAATCGTCCCACTAATACCAATGGTGGGGCACTACTCCTCCTACTGACCATCAACCCTGAGGCCATGTTTATTCTCACTGACGCTGGGGCCAGGTCATATTCTATCCTCACTGGCCCTAATTCGGCCCTCCTAAAGTCTGAAGGACAGTATACTGACCCTTTGAAAAGTTTGGAGACCCCTGCTCTAGACCATTAGAGGTCCCTTCAGCTCTTCTGCTGCAGGCTGAAAGAAGTAGTGGCAGCAGTGTGACTACTTATGTCAGCTAGAAGTGGAAGAGGGCAGCCAGTGCTGAGGAGTAGGGAACCAGAAGGAGGTGTGGGTTATATTCTCTTATCCTGCAGCTCTTCCCTCTCATCACATTGACCAGCTAACATAGGTAATAAGTTTAGAGGAGGAGAGACATTGACTACATCTCCTGGATTCTTCTGTGTGGTGCACAAAGCAGGGAGAGGGAAGCTAGCTAGCAGTATGGTAGGGCACTCCTGGAAACTCTACATACATGTGGGAGCTAAACAAGAACAAAGGACAGAGGAGGGAAAGATGGAGGAGGCAGTGGCCATATAAAAAATAAAAGATGAGGTTGTGGTGAGCAAATAGATGCCGAACATGTCAAGCCTTAAAGCTGGGTGTGCCCATAAAATGGTGTCACACGTTGGTACAGCAAATTTTCCATAGGCAACACTTTAAAATCTTTTACAGGTCATCAGTTTAGCATTAACTGAATAATCGGCCTAGAATGATTGATTGCACTCCTATGTGTGTAGCAATGTGTGACATGGGTAGCACATAGCGTTTTCTTAAGTATATGCGTGTATGTGGGGGCTTAAGATTATTTTGAGTAGGGGGAGTTTAAAGTGACAGGTTCTCTTTAATGAGATATCAGAGGTCTACTAGACCTTTGATGTTGCCCAGCCCTCTACTGAAGGTAAGGAAGCTTCTTCCTTGGCCCACTAGCTTCAGCTGGGAAAAGTGACAGCAGAATTCTTACTAGCTAGGTGAGAGCAGAGAATGGACATTTATTGATCTCTCTACCATTTACTCGGTGACCCCTGCGATGCAGGTCCAGAGCCCACAAGTGAGACAGTGGAGAGGGGGGTCTGTAAAAGCAGTCCTTTGGCTGTACAGCCTCAAGATCACTTCCACCCTAAAGCTGACATTTACATGCATTACTGGTGGTCTATAGTATGTGTAAAACCCTGCCGCTGCTGCCGACCTATGACATAAATTGGTGACAAAAAAAGGGTTAAAGCAACACAAGGGAGAAGAATATTCACCTTTCCTCCAACGGTCCCCATGCCTCAATGCTGCTGCCATCTTCTCTGTGCCAGTTTTTGGCCATCCTCATTGGCTGGCGGGGGATGATGTCACTCTTGTGCATGCGCAGGAGCTAGTCATCCCAGTGCACAGGGATGAGAACAAAATGTTACTGTTGTCATTGGACACCTACCAGAGGAGTAATAGGTCCCTTCTCCCAGTTACCTCCAATGTAAAGGGGTCCATCTCCCACACCAATCTAAGGGAGCCTGTCTCTACTGACGTCTATGTAGGGAGCAATCTTATCACTGACCACCAATGTAAGGAGCGTACTTCCCACTGACCAGGAATGGGGCTCTTCTTCCAATTACCGCCAATGTAAAGGGTCCATCTCCCACACCAATCTAAGGGAGCCTGTCTCTACTGAATACCAGTGAAAGGGGAATTCTTCCCACCACTTTCTTGAGTTGTGTCTATCAGTTGTTTGTTATATTGTCCCTAGTATGTGTATGTATGAATGTGAGTTAGGGACCTTAGATTGTACGCCTCTTGAGTGTTAGGGACCAGGGGGGGACTGACCATTTGGAAACTCGGGCACTGCCCGAGGGCCCGGGGTCAGTAGGGGGCCCCATGAGATGCCCCTGGTACCTTTTTCATAAGGCTTTTTTGAGTTTGGGCAAGGACACAGGGGCCCCATGATCCCCTATTGCCCGGGGGCCTCATGAGTTGTCAGTCCGCCCCTGTTAGGGACTGATGTGAATGTACAATATATATGTAAAGCGCTGCGTAAATTGATAGCGCTATATAAGTACCTGAAATAAATAAATAAATATTAAAGGATTACTAAACACAATAATATTTGGGGGTTCTAAGTAATTTTCTAGCAAAAAATACTAATTTGAATTTGTAAACAAGAGATCCCACAAAATGCTCGATGTTAAAGTGTTAAGTTCACTAACCCCGGTCACACTGATCCCAACTTCACTGTAAGTCGCATGATCTCAATTTCAGATGACATGACAATTTGAGGTGCGATTTGCAAGTCATCTGACACAGATGTCTATGCAAAGCGCACCAAAAGTAGTGCATTCAGTTTAGAAATTGGTTCTGATCCAACCACGTCGGAACCGCACTGATATGACCGATGTAAGTGCAGACAATAGGGTGCGACTGGCTATGTGATTTGCAAGTCGTATGCAAATCCTATGCCAAGTTGCACCTAGTGTGATCAGGGACTTAAAACGGAGTTCCACCTAATAAAAAAAAAAAAAAAAAGCAGCTACAAAAACTGTAGCTACTGACTCTTAAAATACAGCCACTTACCTGTTCCTTGGTCCAGCGGTGTCCTCACCACGGCTGGTTTCACCGGCCGTCTTCTCTCCATGGCACCGGCAGCTTCAGTGTGGGCACCCGGCTGTGACAGCTTTCGGCTTCACAGCCGGGTGCCCACTATGGGGCCTTTGTGAATGGCCCCATAGTCTTCTGGGGCCTGTCATGTGTCCCACAAGACTACGGGGAGGGAGGGGGGAGGACAACTTCCACTTCTGATTGCCTAGGTGATTGCAGCGGAAGTGGGAGCGGGTACCTGTCAAATTCAGGTACCCGCTCCCCAAAGGTGCCAATCCTTAATAGGGAGCGGGGGTTAAAGGCTTGAAGCAGAACTTTTTGGTGGAGCTTAGCATTAAAGTAAAACAAAGTTGGAGTGGAGGTCACGTTGCCAGAATGGAGCTTCAGTCTGCAGCCACACACCCCTAAAATGTGTACAGAGGACATATGTGACAGGACACATTCTTCTCCACTTCCTTGCGTTGTGTCTATTGGTTGTTTATGACAATAAAGTTCATTAAATGAAAAAAAAGGTGGAGTGGAGGTCACATGCATCCTGTCGAGGGAAGCTCCACTCTGCAGCCTCTGCTTGTTTGTTACATTAAAGTTCAATAGAAAAAAAAAGTTGTGGGAGTGGTGGTCACATGTTTCCTGTTGAAAATGGAGCTCCATTCTGCAGCCAGACTCTACTGGAAAATATAGGAGCTGCAGCTAAGAGAGCTAAACAATAGAAAAAAGATGATGGGATAGGGCGACACCTGTGGTGACCAGGTGAATTGCTAGTTCAGTATAACAGCTCTCCAGCGCCATCTAGGTGAAGAAAATAATGTAGGGGAAATGGCATTGCAACAAAACTTGGTGCAGGTGTGAACTGAACAGCTGTATTTTTTTTTATTATTATTTATTTTTAAAAAAAGCAGTGCTGATGCAATGTCATGGCTTTAAAGTGTTACTAAACTCACAACAGTAAAATCAGTATATGCAGTAAGCATTTTATTTCAAGTACTTATATAGCACTGTCAATTTACGCAGCGCTTTACACATATATATATATTGAACATTCACATCAGTCCCTAACCCTCAAGGGGCGTACAATCTAAGGTCCCTAACTCACATTCATACATACACATACTAGGGCCAATTTAGACAGGATCCAATTAACTTACCAGCATGTCTTTGGAGTGTGGGAGGAAACCGGAGCACCCCCATGCAAGTACAGGGAGAACATGCAAACTCCATGCAGGAGGCACCATGGTCGGGAATCGAACCCATGACCCATTTACTGCAAGGCAGATGTGCTAACCACTAAGCCACTGTGCCACCCCATAGCATGCTTGTTATATTCATTATGCAACTTAAGGGGAACTGTCTTCTCTGATCCTCCCCTTCTTCCACGTTCCCCATTTCATCTCCTAATAGAACACAGCCTTGGGGACACCCTGCACATGCTCAGTTTGGTGTGTACTGCTAGAGAGTTTTTTTCTTTTTCTTGGGAGGGTGCATGTGATCAGCACAGGGCAAATCAGCATTGTCCAGACAGGGGGTTGGGGGTTATGCAATCTCATAGGGCAGTGAGAGGAGAATGAAAGCTCCTCCTACAAGCTTTAATCAATGCTCAGCTGGACACTGATAGAAGTCACAAGACTGCTCTAACTGCTGATGAGAAAAGGTATTTAGCAGTTTATATTTACTAAAATAATTGCACTTGTATGTTGTGTGTACTGTGGGAGACCAGATATAATGAATGCAGGGTTCGGGGTTAGCAACACTAACATACAGCATCTAGCTCAGCCTTTCTCAACCTTTTCAACATAGAGGAACCCTTGAAATTTATTTTTGGTCTCAGGGATCCCCTGCTAAAAATGACAATATTTACAACTCATGATAAATTAGATCCAACTAAGATTTAAAATAAAAAAAGATATGCCACATGCCTGAGTCTATTGCAATATAAGAAAAATAGTAGAATGGGACTTTTGAGGCACACCATTATTCATTAAAATACATTTTTATTTCATCCACATACACTGCTCAGAAAAATTAAAGGAGCACTTTGAAAACACATCAGATCTCAATGGGGAAAAGTATCATGCTGGATATCTATACTGATATGGACAGGGTGATGTGTTAGGAAAGTAAGGATGCCCCATCGTTTGATGGAAATGACAATTATCAACCTACAGAGGACTGAATTCAAAGAAACCCTGAAAATCAAAGTGAAAAATGATGCAGCAGGCTAGTCCAATTTGTTCAAATTTCATTGCAGCAACTCAGAATGGTCCTCAGTAGTCTGTATGGCCCCCACGTGCTTGTATGCATGCCTGACAACGTCGGGGGAGGCTCCTAATGAAACGACGGATGGTGTCCTGGGGTATTTCCTCCCAGATCTGGACCAGGGCATCACTGAGCTCCTGGACAGTCTGAGGTGCAACCTGGCGGCATTGGATGGACCGAAACATGATATCGCAGAGGTGTTCTATAGGATTTAGGGCAGGTGAGCATGGGGGCCATTCAATGGTATCAATTCCTTCATCCTCCAGAAACTGCCTGCATATTTTCACTACATGAGGCCAGGCATTGTTGTGCACCTGGAGGAACCCAGGACCCACTGCACCAACGTAGGGTCTGACAATGGGTCCAAGGATTTCATCCCAATACCTAATGTGGCAGTCAGGGTGCCATTGTCTAGCCTGTAGAGGTCTGTGCGTCCCTCCATGGATATGCCTCCCCAGACCAGCACTGACCCACCACCAAAACGGTCATGCTGAATGATGTTACAGACAGCATAACGTTCTCCACGGCCTCTCCTGACCCTTTCATGTCTGTCACATGGGCTCAGAGTGAACCTGCTCTCATCTGTGAAAAGCACAGGGCACCAGTGGTGGACCTGCCAGTTCTGGTGTTCAATGGCAAATGCCAATTGAGCTCTATGGTGCCGGGTAGTATGCACAGGGCCCACTAGAGGACGTCGGGCCCTCAGGCCACTCTCATGAAGTCGGTTTCTGATTGTTTGGTCCGAGACATTCACACCAGTGGGCTGCTGGAGGTCATTTTGTAGGGCTCTGGCAGTGCCCATCCTTTTCCTCCTTGCACAAAGGAACAGATACCAGTCCTGCTGATGAGTTAAGGACCTTCTACGGCCCTGTCCAGCACTCCTAGAGTAACTGCCTGTCTCCTGGAATCTCCTCCATGCTCTTGAGACTGTGCTGGGAGAAACAGCAAACCTTCTGGCAATGGCACATATTGATGTGCTGTCCTGGAGGAGGTGGACTGCCTGTGCAACCTCTGTAGGGTCCAGGTATGGCCTCATGCTACCAGTAGTGACCCTGACCCTAGCCAAATGCAAAGCTAGTGAAAAACAGTCAGAAAAGATGAGTAGGGAAAAAAATGTCAGGGGCCTCCACCTGTAAAACCATTCCTGTTTTGGGGGTTGTCTCATTGTTGCCCATCTAATGCACCTGTTAATTTCATTAACACCAAAGCAGCTGAAACTGATTGACAACCCCCTCTGCTACTTAACTGACCAGATCCATATCCCAGGAGTTTAATTGACTTGATGCTAGCCTCTGATTAGAAAGTGTTCCTTTAATTTTCTTGAGCAGTGTACATACATGGACTAAATGATGATTGTCCTCACTCGCATTTAAATATATCCCGAGCTACTGCAGTAGGAATATAAATAAGAGAAGGGAACTGATAATTGTGCAAAGGCTGAATGAACAAAGTAATGCAGAAAAAAAATCCAAGTATGACCTCATCCCCTTCATATTTTAATCTGGCCTACCTTAGTGCATTTTGTTTAATTACCAGCAGAGGGAGCAACTGCCACACAGAACTGGTGTGTTATATGAAAGCTATACTGCAGAGGTAAAGGTTTGTGAACACCCTCCAACTTTTCAAAGGGAAAATTAGGGACATTGTCCCTGCACAAACAACCCCCACCACCAAAACCACCACCAAATACACACACTTCTTGTGACTGCAAGAGGTAGGCAGCTAGAGCGACTTGGAGCAAGGCATGGTCTACAGAGAATAACCCGTTACAGATTGTTACATGCATGAAGGGTTCGTTCACATGTGCATTGGTCTCTGAAGAGCGTTCTGCGCTCAGATCGCTCTTTGGAGAACATTTGGCAGGTGGTGAGAAGGCCTAGTATCGCCTGCTGTAATCACTTGCCCTCGTGAACATTTACCCCCCCCTCCTGACCAGGCCATTTTTTGCGTTACAGCGCTGTGTTATTTTAACTGACAATTGCACGGTCATGCAACGCTGTACCCAAATAAACTTACGTCCTTTTTTTCCCACGAATCAAGCTTTCTTTTGGTGGTATTTTGTTGCCTGTGCAATTTTTATTTTTTGCGCTATAAGCAAAAAAAGACCAACAATTTTGAGGAAAAAAAAACATATTTTGGACTTTTTGCTATTTAACATGTCCAGTAAAAAAATTTAAAAAATCAAATTTCGTCATAAATTTAGGCCAAAATGTATTCTGCGACATGTCTTTGCTAAAAAAAATATCCCAATATGTGTAAATTAATTGGTTTATGTGAAAGTTATAGCGATTACAAATGGCAGTATAGATAATGTTGTTTTTTTTTTTCTACTAGTAATGGCGGCGATCGACTCTTAGCGGGACTGCGGTGGACATTCTGACACTGGGGGGAACTAACTTTGTGTCACTGACATCTCCAGTGACACCAATACAGCAAAAACAAGCACTGACACTCAGGGGCGGACTGACAACTCATGGGGCCTCCAGGCAATAAAGGATCATGGGGCCCCTGAGTCCTTTCCCAAGCTCAAAAAAGCCTATGAAAAAGGTACCAGGGGCATCTCATGGGGCCCCCTACTGACCCCGGGCCCTCGGGCAGTGCCCGAGTTTCCAAATGGTCAGTCCACCCCTGCTGACACTGTACTAATGGCACTGGGCAGGAAGGGGTTCATATGAGGGGCGATCAAAGGGTTAACCGTGTGCTGTGTTACTAGGGGGGGGCTGTTCTTCACTGTAAGCACATTGATCGGGATGGCTGTACTGTGCAGTGTGTTTGAGCTGACAGGGAAGAAGATTGTTTGTAATCAATACAATCTTCCTCACCGTCGGAGATGCTCGGTAATCTCCGGGCGCCGTCGGGTAATTACCGGGTGGGACCTGGTGATTGACATCCGCGAATGAAGACGCAGGTAGGGCGTGCGCATGGGACGTGCGCCTCCCTGCCCAGAAATGCAAAATCACGTATATATACGTGATTTTGCGCACAGGTGCCGCCCTGTAGCAGTATATCTGTTGTAGTGCGGTCCTTAAGCGGTTAACCCCTTGATCGCCACACTAGCACACCACATCTTGGTGCTTGCAGAACAGCCTGATTCACTTGAATGGGTTGTGTTTGGCATGCACTACACCCGTAACAGGGATTATAATTGCTGAAGGGCCGCGAAGAAATGCATTATGATCGTGACATGTGTACAACCCTAGCTGCTGCCTCTGCAGCTACAGGGGGTAGCGTTTAGGTGACGGTAAAATCACTTGCGTAAGCATGGGATTCTGCCGACCCCTAACCATTCGTGTGAACAAGCCCCAAAACAAATAATATGTTGCAGTTTATCAGTCTGTAATGGCTGCATCAGTTTTTTTTTTATTTGTTACTTCCTTGCTAAAATGAAGATCAAAACAGTCCTTTTTCTCTTATATAAACTACTAAGCCCATCAATCCACTGTGTGATTGAGATAAACAGAGGTGGAAATGATTGATTCCCAGCCAGAGTCCCTCCATAGATACAGTGGAGAAATGAGCGTAGCCGTAAAAAGACAGGAAGTGTGTTATCTACAAGATCATCAGGTGAAATAAAATGAAAAGAAACTGTGAAAAAATGAACGTTGCTGCCACATCTATGGACCAGTAAGCTGCAAAATATTACATTTATGGGTTTGGGTTTAGAGATGATTTAAGACACTTACTCGCTTCCTATATCTCTGGGAGCCTCCGGCTCTGTTCACCTTCAGCAATCATCAGTTGCATTCATTTTTTATTTATCACACAATAAATAGGATTCAGTAGGAAGAACAGACAGTGTGCGGGCCGTGCACACAAACAGAAGTTAAATTGGAAGCAGCCCCTCTGTCCCAATTGATGTGAATGAGGCTGCATGCACGTGGAAACATGCTTGTGCATCCCTAGGGCCGGTGCCAGCGTAAGGCTGCTTAGGCAGCTGCCTTAGGGCACCAGGATGGGGGGGGGGGTAAAATTAGAATCCCTCTAACCAACAAAAACGCACCTTCTGTCTATGCAGCCTTTGCACCCCAATTGACATGAATGAGACTGCCTGCACAGGGCTACACAGAACATCTGTACATCTCCAGGGCCGGTGCCAGCATAAAGATGCTTAGGCAGCTGCCTTAGGGCACCAGGTTGGGGGGGGGGTAAAATTAGATTCCCTCTAGCAAAAAAAATTCACCTTTTGTCCATGCAGCCTTTGCACCCCAGTTGACATGAATGAGAGTGTCAGGGATCGGCGCGGCGCTGGTCCCGGCGCAGTATGCCAACTCGCATGGGGATGCGGGAGCTAGGTCCTGGCCGGCCGCGGCGACGGAGCTCGCACATGCGCACTAGGGTCCGCGGGTGTGCGCCTGGCACCAATGACAGCGCAGGGCGCGGTATTTAAATCCCCCCTGTGCTGTCACTGGTTGCCGTATGGCAGCGGTTCTCAACCTGGGGGTCGCGACCCCTTTGGGGGTCGAACGACACTTTCCCAGGGGTAGCCTAAGACCATCGGAAAACACATATTTCCGATGGCCTTAGGAACCGAGACACCGCTCCTCGATCCGTCTCCAGGTGTGGGCGGGATGACATGCCGTCCCTGTCATCTGGACACACCCCTGGGATCAATCCTTCCTCGTCGGTGATTGGCCGCCGGAACTGTAGCTCAGGAGAGGCACACAGGCGGCCAATCACCGGCGAGGAGGTGGAGCTTGGAAAGGAGGAGCCGAGCGGCACCGCGAAGATCGAGCGAGTGAAGAGGAGGAGAGCGGCCGGAGAAGGAAGACATCTGACCGGTAAGTGTCTGTACCATGGGAGAGGGAGGGAGCGAGCGAGCCCAGGCTGGAGCAGGGGTCAGCAAGGTAAGTATCATTGGTGTCAGTGGGAGGAATAGTGCCCAATCATTGGTGTCACTAATACCAATGATGGGGCACTATTCCTCCCCCCACTGACACCAACGATGGGGCACTATTCCTCCCCCCACTGACACCAACGATGGGGCACTATTCTTCCTCCCACTGACACCAATGATGGGGCACTATTCCTCCCACTGACACCAACGATGGGGCACGATTCCTCCCCCCACTGACACCAACGATGGGGCACTATTCCTCCCACTGATACCAACGATGGGGCACTATTCCTCCCACTGACACCAACGATGGGGCACTATTCCTCCCACTGACACCAACGATGGGGCACTATTCCTCCCACTGACACCAACGATGGGGCACTATTCCTCCCACTGATACCAACGATGGGGCACTATTCCTCCCACTGACACCAATGATGGGGCACTATTCCTCCCACTGACACCAACGATGGGGCACTATACTTCCCACTGATACCAACGATGGGGCACTATTCCTCCCACTGACACCAATGTTGGGGCACTATTGCTCCCCCTGATACCAATGATGGGGCACTATTCCTCCCACTGACACCAATGATGGGGGCACTATTCCTCCCACTGATACCAATGATGGGGCACTATTCCTCCCACTGACACCAATGATGGGGCACTATTCCTCCCACTGATACCAGTGTTGGGGCACTATTCCTCCCACTGACACCAGTGTTGGGGCACTATTCCTCCCCCCACTGACACCAACGATGGGGCACTATTCCTCCCCCCACTGACACCAACAATGGGGCACTATTCCTCCCACTGACACCAACGATGGGGCACTATTCCTCCCACTGATACCAACGATGGGGCACTATTCCTCCGACTGACACCAACGATGGGGCACTATTCCTTCCACTGATACCAATGATGGGGCACTATTCCTCCCACTGACACCAATGATGGGGCACTATTCCTCCCACTGACACCAACGATGGGGCACTATACTTCCCACTGATACCAATGATGGGGCACTATTCCTCCCCCCACTGATACCAATGATGGGGCACTATTCCTCCCCCCACTGACACCAACGATGGGGCACTATTCCTCCCACTGACACCAACGATGGGGCACTATTCCTCCCACTGATACCAACGATGGGGCACTATTCCTCCCCCTGACACCAACGATGAGACACTATTCCTCCCCCTGACACCAACGATGGGGCACTATTCCTCCCCCTGACACCAACGATGGGGCACTATTCCTCCCACTGACACCAACAATGGGGCACTATTCCTCCCACTGACACCAACGATGGGGCACTATACTTCCCACTGACACCAACGATGGGGCACTATTCCTCCCACTGACACCAATGTTGGGGCACTATTGCTCCCCCTGACACCAATGATGGGGCACTATTCCTCCCACTGACACCAATGATGGGGCACTATTCCTCCCACTGATACCAGTGATGGGGCACTATTCCTCCCACTGACACCAGTGTTGGGGCACTATTCCTTCCACTGATACCAGTGATGGGACACTTTTTCTCCCACTGACACCAGTGATGGGGCACTATTCCTCCCACTGACACCAATGATGGGGCACTATTCCCCCCACTGACACCAATGATGGGGCACTATTCCCCCCACTGACACCAATGATGGGGCACTATTCCCCCCACTGACACCAATGATGGGGCACTATTCCCCCCACTGACACCAATGATGGGGCACTATTCCTCCCACTGACACCAATGATGGGACACTATTCCTCCCACTGACACCAATGATGGGGCACTATTCCTCCCACTGACACCAATGATGGGGCACTATTCCTCCCACTGACACCAATGATGGGGCACTATTCCCCCCACTGACACCAATGATGGGGCACTATTCCCCCCACTGACACCAATGATGGGGCACTATTCCCCCCACTGACACCAATGATGGGGCACTATTCCCCCCACTGACACCAATGATGGGGCACTATTCCCCCCACTGACACCAATGATGGGGCACTATTCCTACCACTGACACCAATGATGGGGCACTATTCCTACCACTGATACCAATGATGTGGCACTATTCCTCCCATTGACATCAGTGATGGGACACTATTCCTCCCACTGACACCAATGATGTGGCACTACTCCTCCCACTGCAAAATTACAGTTATGAAGTAGCAACGAAAATAATTTTATGGTTGGGGGTCACCACAACATGAGGAACTGTATTAAGGGGTCGCGGCATTAGAAAGGTTGAGAACCACTGCCGTATGGTCTTATCTGAATCCTGTTACCTGTGTACTTACGTTTGTTGCTGACCCGGATTACGCTGACCTTGCTGATTTCTCCTGTCCTGACCCTTGGCTTGCCTGACCTCGCTCCTGGATGCCCCCTTATGGATCTGACCTCTTGTTGCTGACCTGGCGTGTGACCCGACCATTCTCTGCCCGCTGCTTTGTACCGCACCGACCCCACGGCTACCGACTCGGCTTGTCTGACCTTGCACCTGCTCATCCCTCCATCCGTCCATCCCGTTGGGATCTCCTGGACTCCTCACATCAGGCTCTCACCGTGCAGGAACCTCTGGCGAGCTCCTCTACCACTGGTGGGTATACCCGGGGGCCGCGACCTGGTCTCGGTTCGCTCCAAGTCCATCCCCACCATCAGGGGCCCTGGTGAACAAGTGAACCGGGACTTAGACTCTGTGCTCTAGGGAAGCCTGACCAGTGGGCTGCTAGAGGCACCGCCAGGCGGTTCCTTACAGAGACTGCCTGCACGGGGCTACACAGAACACCTGTATATCTCCAAGGCCGGTGCCAGCATAAAAATGCCTAGGCAGCTGCCTTAGGGCACCAGGATGGGAGGGGGGGTAAAATTAGAATCCTTCTAACCAACAAAAAATGCACCTTTTGTCCATGCAGCCTTTGCACCCCAATTGACATGAATGAGACTGCCTGCACGGGGCTACACAGAACACCTGTACATCTCCAGGGTCGACGCCAGCATAAGGATGCTTAGGCAGCTGCCTTAGGGCTTCAGGTTGGAGGGGTGGGGCGTAAAATTAGAATCCCTCTAACCAGCACCTTTTTGTTGCCTTTGCACCCCAATTGACATGAATGATACTTCCTGCTCGGGGCTACACAGAACACCTGTACATCTCCGCCAGCATACAGATGCTTAGAGTAAAATTAGAATCCTTCTAACCAACTTAATGCACCTTCACCTGAGTACCAGCCCTGTGCATCCCTATGTGGGTAAACACAGCCCTAGCACGGCGTACACTGTAGTAGAACGAGGCCCTAGGCTGGCCACACACACAGCAAATTTCGGCCAGTTCTTGATAAACCATGCCTGACAACCTTCGCTCTACAGATTGATGGAGTCAGTCAAAAAATTGTCAGCCAGACAGCAGCTGCATCCAATCAGATGCAGCCACAGTTTCATATTCTATAAAAAAAAGGGGGGGGGGGTCATCCAGCTCTTCAGTATCTTTCATAAATAGAATTTTGAGTTTTAGGTGGACTGACCCTTTAACGTGCCGTGTAACATTATTCCTTCGTTATTCCTGTGTGGACTATATTTGGTTGACGGTATAGCATCATAATCTGAGCACTAGCTGGATCATAAAGAGATAAAGGGGTCATTCTGTTGGCGGAAAGAATGCAAATGTGGATTTCTATGGTCCAATGTAGAGATTTGTGCACATCCCAAAAATAGACGGAGCTTGCTCTAGCTCGGCGTACACTAGCTTGCATGTGTATGTGAATGACCAGAGGAGGAAGAAACTTGGAATTGGGTTGTTCTCCAAAGAATCGGTCACAGTCCTCCATATCTGGTGGACTTGCCCAATGCTAGATCATTTTTTGGACTGAAGTGTTCACACTTCTGCATGGGCTATTTGGAACCCCCCCCCCCCCCCCTGCCTAGAGACTCCTGGTTCGCTCTTTTATATTTGAACACTTTCACTATCAGAGCCGTGTTTGCGTTTTTTTGCACATGTTTAAAAAAGGTCTGAAGATTGCATAAACTCCCAAAAACTCTGAAAACAGAGACCACAGATAATAAAATTGTGGTAGTTCCAATTCTAGGAAACACGAAATTTCAGTAAAAGATACACTAAAGTTAAAGTGGTTCTAAAGTCTCAAGGTTTTTTCTCTTCATGCAGTCCAAGCATGAAGTTAAAAACCCTCCTGCGTGTAGCAGCCCCCCCTTGCACTTACCTGAGCCCCATCTTGATCCAGCGATATCAACGAGAGCCTCAGTTCTCCGTGGACTCTTACTCCTGATTGGCTGAGGCCGCAGCGAGAGGCATTGGCTGCCACTGCTGTTAATCACAGGCAGTGAACCAATCAGGAGAGGGAGGGGGCGGGGTTGAGCCGCAGCTCTGTGTGTGAGTGGACATGCAAAGCAGTGGCTAAGGAGCGTGCCTGCTTGGGTGCTCCTATAGCAAGCTGTTGGCTATGGGGGCACCTGCCAGGAGAGAGGAGCCAGGATCACCAGCGGCTGACCCGAGAAGAGGAGGATCTGGGCTGCTCTGTGCAAAACCACTGCACAGAGCAGGTAAGTATGACATGTTCTTTTTAAGAAACAAAAACCCAAAGACTTCAGTATCACTTTAATTTTAGGGCACACAAGTGTAATAAATTACCCAACTTTTTGGTAAAATATAAGAGACGAGGTTGCACCGAGAAAATAGATACCTTAAATCTGCATGTGCCTGCAAAATGGTGACAAACTTCAGTACCAGGGGCGGACTGACCATTTGGAAACTTGGGCACTGCCTGAGGGCCCGGGGTCAGTAGGGGGCCCCATGAGATGCCCCTGGTACCTTTTTCATAGGCTTTTTTGAGTTTGGGCAAGGACGCAAGGACCCCATGATCACCTATTGCCCGGGGGCCCAATGAGTTGTCAGTCCGCCCCTGTTCAGTACCCTATATTTTCTATAGACCACACTTTAAAAGCCGCCTGTAGGTCATCAGTTTAGGGTGACGGAGGAGGTCCTGTGCTAGAATCACTGCTCTCACTGCTAGATCATTGCTCTCACTCCGGCATGCGTGTCAATATATAATGTGTATCGCGATCAACTTTTTCATGCATAGCCCCCCGAACGTGTGCGTTTACATTTGTATGTGCATATATGTACAGGGGAGCCTCAAAATATTTTGGGAATTTTTTATGAAAGGGTGTAACTTTTTAATTTTATAAAAAAAAAATTTAACATATTTTTTCATCACATAGGGGACAAAAAGTCGCCTATCTGATGTTTTTTTTTGGTGACAGATCCTTTTAATGAAACATCCAGGCTCTAAAAGACCCTGCATGTCTCCTCTGTGCTCCTCTGAGTGTAATACAATGCAGCTCACACTGCAACACATGATTTCCTGGCCATACTGACAGGGGGACCCAGAAGTGATGTGCTACACATTGCTTCCAGGTCAGCAACAAGAAGTGAAGAAGAGCAGATGTGAGTCCGCTCTGCTCCCTCCCCTCTATGCGAAGGCACTCGCTATGCATGGCGGGGGCGTGAGCACAAGGGGGGGGCGCCCTTTACCGGGGAGTATGAAAGCAATCCAGTGCCACCAAAGGCACCGGACTGCTTTCATCTGACAGCCGTTGTCACCTGTGGCCCCTGAGTCACAACCCAAAGATGAATCTTTGCTAAGTGACTCTGATGAAAAGTGAGAAAACCGCAGCCCCTTATTGTCCAACCACGGGTGACTCCCTGCAAGATTCTCTAATTGTGTTGTTTGAATATGTTTACTGATCATGCCTTAACTTGCCTTATTGCATTGTCATTGCTGTAGCTGATGTTTCATTATGATGTTGAGATGCCGAGGACAGCATCTGTTAAGGGAGGGGAGGCAGTTAGACGGGTGCAGTGTGTTTTCTCCACTGTAGGTGGCACTCAGCCTGATTGGCACCACAGCTGGAAAGGAAGTTAAGAGAAACAAGGTTTCTCTATGGTTTCCTGAGTCTTGGAAGCAGCGTTCCAATTGGCTACAATACATTCAGGTGAACCCTGGCAGCCATCTTGGGTCAGCAGAGCCTTTTATAAGTCCCCGCCCCCAGGTTTTTGTGTGCATTTTGCGAAGTGGCTAGAGTAGGGAGAGAGACCTCGGCAGTTAGGGAAAGTGATTACCAGCAGGGAAAGCTTGCAGTGGAGAAGAGACAGATTAGAGACTCGCCATCCTGCAAGGGAGCCTACCCTTTGAGACAGATCGGCCAGGATACACTCCGCCCTCTGAACAGACACTGTCAGCACATCTCCCCTGACCGCTGTGTCTCTACATTAGAACTGAACTGTAAGTGTTTCCCTAGCAGTGTTCTCCCACTTGGGGTGTTTGTAGTTTGGCATTCTCTTCAATACAAGTTCCACTTTTAATTGCGACCTGTCTTTACTGCCGCCGCACCACGCTGCACCTTCCCACATGCCTTCAGAACATCTAACCTGCATATTTCTGGAGGACTAGGGATTTAGATAGCACTGAAGTCAATGGATCAGCAGAACAGACACAGAGCTATTGTTTTCAGGAGTCTGCTTCCTCACAGCTCCAACATGTATTAGGTTCCTTTTAAACATTTTTATAGCAGACAGTCTGCCCTGAGACTGGTTCTATGTGTATATTGTAGAAGAGGAAGTTAAACAATGTTGAAGCTGTTTGAAGCCTCCTTTGTGTAATGATTCTGCTTCCTATTCTTGCTATTGTAATGATCCCAGCCATGGCACCACCTGCCTGGAGTTTGCATGTTATCCCTGTGCCTGCGTGGGTTTCCTCTGGGTACTCCGGTTTCCTCCCACACTCCAAAGACATGCTGGTATGTCAATTGGATCCTGTCTAAATTGGCCTTAGTATGTGTATGTATGAATGTGAGTTAGGGACCTTAGATTGTACACCCCTTAGGGACTGATGTGAATGTACAATATACTGTATATGTAAAGCACCGAGTAAATTCATGGTGCTATATAAGTATCTAAAATAAATAAATAAATTGTAATGTTCCACAGCCAATAAGGACTCAGCTGTAAAACATGATGGAGAAATCAGTGCATCAATGGGATAAACTAGTGTGGGGATAATGTATTTTTACACTGTATAGCCAACGGTATCTGAACACCTTGTAGGCAGGTTGAAGACTGCCTAGTTAGTTTTGTGCCGGCCTAGGCAGGGTGGCAAAAGGGTTAAATTGACTGCTCCCGATGTGCGGACTTTTTGGGGCTTCAGCCAGCCCACCTGTGCTATAAATTGGGGGAAGGCTGAGGTCCCGGGGCTCTTACCCTGCTTGAAAGAGAGTGTCCTAGTCCCCATGTATTATGCTGTGCTACTGCTGTTCCTGCAAAAAGAGAAGGACTACTAACACCGAGGTTTCTGAGATGCCACCAGCCATGGACCATGCTAATGGACTCTGTCTCAATAGACTGTTGCCCATAAGGTATGTCAATTCATAACATAAGTATATAGCTTATAGCAATTTCTCACAAGATAGCGCTCCAACACCTAAAACCAAAAATCAAATAAATGCATCAATTAATAGATGGAAACAAGTTAGAAAAATTTGGACAATCAATTACTCAAAATTCTTCTATGATTTCCTCCACCTGATAAGTGAAAAGTGCACAAAAAGAAGTCCACAAATCAATGCCCTCTAAAAAGTCCATCTTAAGTAGACTTCCACTTCCAATGTTCAATAAATTTATCAAAATGTGTCTGTGGGAATTTTCCCAGTCCAGCCAAACAAGTATTTGTGAGGTTGCATATTGATGTTGGGTGAGAAGACCTGACTAAACATTTGTGATTCATTCAGAAATTTACATCATCCTGAGATCCGGATGTATCCGAATTTCCAAATTATGATAGTAACGCATTTAAACAGATCCAAAATAAAAAAATGATGTTTTGTGCGAAATAACGAATTACCCGAATTTAAAACAAATTCAAAATGTAAACAGATTGCTGACTATTGCTGCGTTCCTTCAAAGACTGTGGTGTTTATTTACTAAAGCAGGAAGGTGCAAGATCAGGCTCACTTCTGCATAAAAACCAATCAGCTTAAGGGTTTTATTGCCAAAGCTTAATGGAGTGACAGCAGTGGGAGCCAATGGCTCCCATTGATGTCTCAGCCAGTGATGAGAGAGAGAACTGGGAGAGCCGAAGCTTCCCTGCACAACTCTGGATTGAGATTGGAGAAACCTTCAGCCTTTACAACCACTTTAACTTGCAGGAAGCAGTTTTTTTTCACTACCACTTTAATTGAAGGGAAAGCTGAGGGAAGACCTCATAAATATGTTGATGCTCCTTCACCATCCTGTTTGCAAGTCAGGGAGGTGACCAAGCTGTAAAGTTTATCTCTTATAGGAAAAATGTGATCACTCAGCTCATCTGGCTCTGTAGTTTGACAGTGGTGGGTAAAAAATAAAAGAAATTCTGATATTCCTAAAAGATCCCTATTCTAAAGGCCATTCTTTGTAGACAAATGGGAAAAGAACCACGGGGAGAGTCTGGACCAGGCTGACTTGAACAAAACCTACAACAAAACTTTCACCCAACATCCTGGTCTGGGAGAACTCCTACAAGATATTCCCACGATGGTATATGATGCCTAATTGCATTGCTAAATTTATTAAAGGATCTCGGCCTACTTCTGATGCTTTAATGAACATATCTAGTGGCAATGCCACAGAGCCAGCACATTCTGGATCCAGGTATATAATATGCTCAGGTCCATCCTAAACACCAACATGACTTAGAACACCTGATGAGCTTTGCTAGATAGACTAAAGTGAGACTTATCTAATTGTGAAAGAAAATTAGGGGAGTTTGTGGTTTTGGCCACCAGACAAACATTAGTTAGAGCTTGGACACAACCAACCATCTATTTCGCTGAGGTAAAACAGAGGATGATGGGCATTATGGTGCATGAGAAGCCCACAGCAATGCTAAACAACACCAATGCTAAGTTTCTCAAAATATGGTCTCCGTGGCTAGACTATAATAACCCCATAATATTTGATCACTCCCTCCTCTTGCTCTATTTCTTAGCAGCAATGGAGGACTCACACACTTGCCCAGATTCCATGGATATCCCAATTCTGGCCTTCTTTTGAATCCCCTCCCCCCTTCTCTAAGCAAACCGTAACCCCTTCTCCCCATATCCCCCCCTTGTCACATTCTTTACCCAACTCCTCTTTCCACCCCTTCTTTCTACCCCCATTTAACAATCTAGAACTGATTGCTCCATACTACTCATTTTCCCTGTCCTTGGGACAACTCCTTTGTTGCATCAAGTCCGGCTCCTACCCTACAAGATCTTGAAACACTTCCTATTCTCTTGTTAACATTTAGCTTTTTAAATTGTATTTTATTTGCTATTCTCAATTTGCAGTATAAACGCTGATGTCTTGGACATCCAATGTCCTTTATGTCTGCTTATCCACATGAATACTGTCTGCACCTTTGTTACTTTCCTTTTACTTTGTACAAAATATGAAAAAAACTATTAGTTATTAGTTATTTTGCTGTCATTCCACTGTCATATTTTTAAATAGCTTCATTAATGATTAATCGTTGTTTGGCTGTACAGGTAACAAAATAAATCCAAAGCATGGATTAAACCCATCACTTGATGGAACACAGAGATTAGCAAATGTATAGTCCTAGTGGACTGAAAAATAAAATAAGTGTAGTGCCCTCCTAGGTAGCTAGGGAGAGCTAGACTCCAAAGGTTAGAGAGGGGCTGAGTAGCAGCCCAGGTATAATAGCCAGGCTGGGGTAAAATTATGGTCAAAGCTGAGAGGCTCTGCAGGCCAGCCCCTCTAGAAGTTCCCCCTGCTCTAGGGCTTTGGAGGAAGGCCTTAGAGACAGTGGGTGGATCTGAGGAGTGACTGACTGCACTCTTGAAGGACCCCAGCCAATCCCCAATAAAAGGCTTGGCAAGGGGCTGGGATGCCATTAAAAGTGTTGGAGCCTGCTCAGCTGCAGGAGAAGTGTGGGTGAAAGATGAAGTGAGGCTGAGATGCAGGAGCCTGGGAGAGAGGCCAGGCTGAAAGGAGCTCACCTCCAGGCAGAGGGACCTTGAAAGGAAGTAAGCTGTGGACTTCACTGGCCCCCTGAGAGAGGACCATCTGGTGGCAGGGAAGGAGCAGCCCAGCTGATAGGCCTGGTAGCAGCCACTTACCCAACAGTACCACAGGAGAAGGACTCGGTGAGTACTCCTACACCCCTTTGGCCAGAAAGGGGAAAGAGCATTTGGGTGGGGAACCTGACTAACTTTACACCTGGGTCTATTACATTTTCAGTGGCAGCTTTGGACTCCGTTACCCAGGGATTCCTCCAGACAGCTAGATAAAGGAAAAGATTTGTCTGGGTTCTGGGGTATTACACCGGGAGAGGCTGGAGAGCTCTGCTAGAAGAGAAGTTCTGACTATGAGCCTTGTAATATAGACTATATTGCTAAAGTACTGGGACGCATGCCTTTACACGCATATGAACTGAAATGGCATCCCAGTCTTAGTCCATAGGGTTCAATATTGAGTTGGCCCCGCCCTTTGCAGCTATAACAGCTTCAACTCTTCTGGGAAGGCCGTCCACAAGGTTTAGGAGGGTGTCTATGGGAAGGTTTGACCATCCTTCCTGACGCTCATTTGTGAGGTCAGGCACTGATGTCGGACGAGAAGACCTGGCACGCAGTCTCCACTCTAATTCATCCCAAAGGTGATGTAAGGCTTGGATGCAGCACTGACCCCACTCTGTCATTTTACGTGGCCTACCACTTGGTGGCTGAGTTGCTGTTGTTCCCAGTTGCTTCCACTTTGTTATAATACCACCAACAGTTGACTGTGGAATATTTAGTTGCCAGGACATTTCATGGATGGACTTATAGCACAGGTGGCAATCTATTACGGTACCGCGCTTGAATTCACTGAGCTCCTGAGAGCGACCCATTCTTTCACAAATGTTTGTAGAAGCAGTCTGCATGCCTAGGTGCTTGATTTTAAACACCTGTGGACATGGAAGTGATTGGAACACCTGAATCCAATGATTTGGAGGGCTGGCCCAACACTCCTGGCAATATAGTGTAGTTCAGGACATTTGTCCTCATTTGTCATTTCCTTAGGCATCCTATACACCTCTTACCCCATCCAAGTTCTACCTCCCTAATAAAACCTCAAAACAAAGCTGAAGGACTGTTTTTCTGTTTCCTGAATAGGGTTGCCACCTCATCCCTTTAAACCTGAACAAATATTCATTACAAAGGTTCTGTGGCTGATTAAGGTTGTCATTAAACTCACTTAGTGAATTATCTGCAATAAATTAGCCTGAGAATCTGTGTAATGAATATTTGTTCAGGTTTAAAGGGATGAGGTGGCAACCCTACTCCTGATGCAAGTCTGAATGTGTGATGCATGGCTGTGCAGGACTAGAGGGGGACCCTATTCTCTTGCAGCTCCTGAGGGGGTAGTGCTACATAAGATAAAGGCTTACCTTATCTTGTTGTACCTCTTCCAAACACCTTCCAAGTACCTGTTTCATCTGCATTATTAGCGTGATGATGTCACAAGGCTATCTTCCCCCATTCCTTCCTATTAAGCTGTTGTTGTATTTGCACATCAGGGTCCATTGGCATAACTATAGAAGACCCCGCAACTGCTATTAGGCACAATATTGTCTGGCTATACTGTGACTTATGTGAGTAGTAATTGGATTGGACAAATCAGTTTCAATAAAATGATGTATCCTCCCAACCTGCAAAGACATACTAGGGGGGATTTACTAAAACTGTGCAAAATCTGGTGCAGCTCTGGATAAAAAACTAATTAGTTTCCAGGTTTTATCATCAAAGCTTAAGTGAACAAGCTGAAATTAGAGGCTAATTGGCTACCATTCACAGCTGCACCAGTTTCTAAGTGCTTCATTCTTAGTAAATCTCCCCCACTGGTAGGTTATTTGGCTCCTGTGTAAATTAGCTCTAGTTTGTGTTTACAGGTTGGCTATGCACAATCTGGCGGCCTATCTCACGAACAAATTGTTGAGAAATTTGTATTGAAAGCCTTTCAAGTCTGGCAGGCATGGTTCCTAGAGAGCTGGAATATAGAATCAGATGCAACCAGGGGCGGACTGACAACTCATGGGGACCCCGGGCAATAGGGGATCATGGGGCCCCTGTGCCCTTGCCCACACTCAAAGCACACCCAAAAAAGCCTATAAAAAGGTACCAGGGGCATTTCATGGGGCCCCATACTGACCCCGGGCCCTCGGGCAGTGCTCGAGTGCTCAAATGGTCAGTCCGCCCCTAGATGCAACTAAATAGATATATACATACATACATACTTACATTTGTAATGGGTCTTTCGTTGAGTGGGAGGTAAAGAGAGGTTTTGCGATATGATATATATATATAAATAACACAGTTGTGGCACCATCAGGGGCCTATGTATACACAGTATGGGGAAACGTATGTGCATATCCCTTATTATTGAGTGTAGGTCAGTGGTTCTCAACCTGTGGGTCGCGACCCCTTTGGGGGTCGAACGACCCTTTCACAGGGGTCCCCTAAGACCATCAGAAAACACATATTTCTGATGTGTAAAGAGCAGCTACTGTGTTGAAAGCAGCTACTCTGTTAAAAGCAGCTGCTCTGTTAAAAGCAGCTACTGTGTTAAAAGCAGCAGTACTGAAGGTAAAACAACACTCATGAATTATAATTACTGGGTAAATAATTTTATGGTTGGGGGTCACCACAACATGAGGAACTGTATTAAAGGGTCACGGCATTAGGAAGGTTGAGAACCACTGGTGTAGGTGCTTCCAGTAAGGGGTACAGTTAATAATACAGGATACATATGCATTTTAGGCAGCTCTTCACTTCCAATCTTGTAGCAACTGTTTGGGGTAGATCCTTTTACGTTTCAGCATGACTGCCAAAGCTAGCCCCTTACCCCCTTCACACAGCCTCCCAATGGCCCGTTAAGTATGCTTTAATGCTTGGGGATGGCCCGGCTTCTCTGTCATGTGACCCCTGTGATTGACTCTCACAATTATCAAATAATCAGAAGCCCGTCCTGCTAGCTCCTGATCAGAAGCCGTGATCAAGAGCACAAAACCGCAAGCTGCTGTGGACGCATATGTGCATTACATGGTCCACAAGAGATTAAAGGCATGGCTTCACATATTTGCTATTGAGGCCTACACAGAGCCCTGACCTCAACCCTACTAAACATCTTTGGGAGTAATTTGAATGCCATTTGTGAGTCAGGTCTAGACATGTGCAGAACAAAAAAAAATTCATTTTGACTGATGCATTAAGTTACTAATTTTTTTGTTTAGCATTTTCTACCAGATTTAAATTTTTCTTGTTTTTTTATTATTTCTATTTTATTCCTTTATATTCTATTGTATTTTATTGTATTGTATTCTATTCTTTTCCAGTTTCAGAAGACGGCTATATTCTGATACACACAGGGGTTTATTTACTAAAGCTGGAATGTTCTACATCAGCGAAATTGATGGTTGGTTGTGTCCAAGCTTTAACAAATGTTTGGTGGCCATAACCACAAACTCCCCTAATTTTCTTTTACAATTAGATAAGTCTGACTTTAGTCTATGTAGCAAAAGCTCCTCAGGTGTTTGTTTAGGGTGGACCTGAGCATATTATATACCCGGATCCAGAATTTGCTGGCTCTGGGGCATTGCCACCTCATATGTTCATTAAAACCTTGGAAGCAGGCCGAGGGAGATCCTTTCAAAAATTTGGCAATGCAATTAGGTATCATATACCATCGTGGGAATATCTTGTAGGAGTTCTCCCAGACCAGGAAGTTGGGTGAAAGTTTTGATTTAGGTTTTGTTCAAGTCAGCCTGGTCCAGACTCTCCACTTGGTTCTTTTCCCATTTGTCTACATAGAATGGCCTTTAGAATAGGGATCTTTTAGGAATATCAGAATTTCTTTTATTATTTACCCACCACTGTCAAACTACACAGCCAGATAAGCTGAGTGATCACATTTTCCCTATAAGAGATAAACTTTACAGCTTGTGCACCTCCCTGACCTGCAAACTGGATGGTGAAGGAGCATCAACATATTTATGGGGTCTTCCCTCAGCTTTCCCTTCAATTAAAGTGGTAGTGAAAAAAAAATCTGCTTCTTGCAAGTTAAAGAGGTTGTAAAGGTTGAAGGTTTTTTTACCTTCATGCATTCTATGCATGACAGGAAAAAACTTTCTATGTGCTACTCTCCGATCTCAATCCAGCGTTGTGCAGGGAAGCCTCAGCTCTCCCAAGTCTCTCTCTCATCACTGGCTGAGACACAGCAGCAGGAGTCATTGGCTCCCACTGCTGTCAATCACAGCCAGTGAAAAGGGAGCAGAGGGTGGGGCTGAGCTGCGCTCTGTGTGTCTTATAAACACAGAGCGGGGCTCAGAAGCGAGCACGCAGGAGTGCTCTGGGGGCACTCAGAAGGGGGGAGGGGTCTGGAGCTTCAGTGGGGGCCTGAGAAGAGGAAGATAGGGCCTGCTCTATGTAAAACCATTTCACAGAACAGGTAAGTATGACATGTTTGTTTAAAAAAAAAAAAGCCTTTAATATCACTTTAATGTCATGCATTGCATACTAGCACATTATGAACTACTTACCTTAAAACAAAGCCCTCCAGCAGTGAGCTGTCACCAGCGACAGGGCTTCCATCTTCACCTGGTCTTCATTCTGGGTTTGCGGGCTTCGGTCATTTGACTGGTAGAGCCGCAATGATGTCGCTCCCGCGTATGCATGTGGGACTACAGCCAAGGCACAACTGTCTCAATGGACGGCATCAGCTTGTATGTCCTGCAATGATGTATGAGCCAATAAGAAGATCCAAACATGCGGCAGGGGAGCAGGTATACTATACACGCAGAAGTGTGAAATACCTGCTGCAGCCAGGACAAAAAAGAGGCAAATATGTCATTTCAACAAATGGACCAACGGAAAGGTAAGTACAGAACCTGATCTTGTAAAAGGGACACTGGTGACAGGGCCACTTTAATAAGCAAGCTCCCTGTACCTGAATACATATTAGACAGTCAGTACATTGCAATGCAATAGGTCATAATCAACTAACAATGCTGGCCCTTCCTCTCAGTCTGATGTGCAGGACATGGGAGATATGAAGACATATTTCATGTAATCATACAAGCAGTATTTAAAATGCATAACTGGAATAAAAATATATATTTTTTATATTTGCCTAAAGCTACACCTAGTAGCCAGTAACTAGATTAAATAAAAAAATTAAAAGAAAAATATGGTGGATGCCATTGCTGACTGCTTCCATTGAAAATGTTAGTGTCTTTGACGTCATTTGGCCAATTTAATGTCCCAGAACAAGCATGCAGTCATGGATTTCTGACTTTTTTTATACTTTATTGTTCTGTGTGCATGTTCCAGGTCAGCAATTCAGAAAGTATTAATGCTAACGTGTTTGCAAAACTAGCATGTTTAGTAGGAGGTTAGCAAACCTCTAAAGAAAACTCATACTAAGAGAAATAGCGAATCTATCTCTCTACCCCTCACCTCACCCCTTCAGTCTCCGTCTGTATCACAAGCCTACTGAATGACATATCGGATTGGATGTCACTCCACTTCCTCAAACTAAATCTTTCCAAAACCGAGCTCCTAGTTTGCCCCCCCACGTGCCGCCCCCCCCGACTTCTCCATCACGACCAACAACGCCACCATCAGTCCCACCCCACAAGCCAGAGTACTAGGTGTAATCCTAGACACCAATCTGTCTTTCCAGCCCCAGGTCCAATCGCTAACAAACTCATGTAGACTTCACCTCCGCCACATCTCCTAAATATGTCCGTTCCTAACCCCAGAAACTACTAAGCAACTCATTCACTCCCTTATTATATCATGACTACTGTAACTCCCTCCTCACCGGCTTACCTCATCACAGGCTATCCCCGCTTCAGTCTATTCTGAATACTGCAGCCAGACTCCTCCACCTTACTAATCGCTCCGTATCCGCCACCCCCCTCTGCCAATCCCTCCACTGGCTTCCGATTGCCCAACGGATAAAATTCAAAATGCTAACACTGACGTACAAAGCTGTCCATAATACTGCCCAGAACTACATCACCGATCTGGTATCCAAATACCACCCAAAACGTACTCTCCGCTCCTCACAAGACCTCCTACTCTCTAGTTCCCTGGTCTCCTCCTTCCATGCCCATCTCCAGGACTTCCCCCATCCTCTGGAACTCCCTACCCCAATCCATCAGACTATCACCTACTCTCCTCACCTTTAGGCGCACTCTGAAAACCCATCTCTTCAGGGAAGCCTACCCCACCCTCAGCTAACTGCCGATCTCCTCCACTCTTCCTACCACTCCATCTCCCACAGCTATTTCCTCCTGTACCACTATCCCCTCCCTCCTAGATTGTAAGCTGCAAGGAGCAGGGCCCTCGAACCCCTTGTGTATTGAATTGTATTGTTACTGTACTGTCTCGTGTACTGTCTCCCATTATAATGTACAGCGCTGAGCAAACTCTTGGCGCTATATAAATGCTGTATAATAATAATAATAATAAAATAGGTAATCTGCCATAGTTGACCTCTACTTATGAAAAAGCTAGGTCTTTGGCCTTCATGCTGATCCATTTGCTTCGATAGCTCACGAGTCATTGACTGGAAACAGTTATGGAGATGAAGAGTTCCGTACCTTTGCTGTGACATGACTTCCATCATGCTTGTTTCAGGTCAGTGACTGAAAGTATTGAAGCCAGATATAGCAAGGCAACTGTCAGTTTCAGAAGAAGGTCAACAACGGCAGCTTTGGTATTTCTATTAGAACAAGTTTTAGCTGCATATGACTGCGCAATGCCGCAGCTGTGTGAAAGTTCCGTGTGCCACGACATTATAATTGGTCCTTGGGGAATGGATAGGGCGGCATCTCCATGTTCTAAAATATTTGTCCATCGTACAGAATATCCGATTGTGCCGGAGTATCGGATACACTGACGAAGCTTCAGCTTGGTTACAGTTTAAGTGCTTCCATGGCACCGCCATTTTGTGTCCTCCTTTATACATGTAGCATTAATTCTAGCAGATTTCTCTGTGCTTTGGCCAAGGCTTTTCATTTTGGTGGAAGCTAAAAATAGTCATGTGAAACTCCTGTTAGCACACCCCCTCTGCCCTGTAATCCTGGTAGAGGAGGGGGGAGACGAGCATATTTGCTGTATCTGTTCTCTCCGGAGAATGGATAGCTGTTCCCCTCTTTAATTAATCCTGGCTTACAGCAGAAACTCGACGACCTGTCAGCCTAAGCAGTTGTTCGTTATTTTTTCCCCCCATCTCCCGCTTTCCTTGGCCCCATAAAGTTGGGAGGGAACTTTTGGAAACTTATTTTTGGAGTTTGTGTCACTGTCACAAACTTTTAGCTCCCTTCCTTTCCCCCTCTTTCAGCCCATTGCTGATTGTCCTCTCAGCATGGTCTGTTAAAACTTCCATTTCCTTTTTTTTCTGTTTGCAGGCTCTGACAGTCCCTCGAGATTCTAGAAATAGACCCCTTCATCAGGCAGGCCTGTGAATGAGAGCAGTGCATGTTTAAAAAAGATACAAGAAGAGGGTTTTATGTTTACTTAGCTAATATGATTTTGCCAGATCTGTTTACAGCATGGCGCAAAACGCTTTTTTTTTCCTCATAAAACATACAGGGTAACCTGTAGGTGGGGACAGAGGATCAAGGCTTATGTAGTTTGTCCTGGCATAGGGGCAGTGAGACTGTAAATGGGGTGGGCAGGCAGGGTTAGCGGAAAGCCTGCCAAGAAAAGGTGACTGTTCAAAAAATAAGTGGAAAAAAGCACTCCCTGTTCTTGCTAGTATTTTCTTTGTGATTGCATGCCATGCTGGCAGACAGGATAGGATAGACAGATTGACAGCTACACTATATGACCAAACAGTAGTGGAGAGCCCTCCAAATTATCAAGTGTTTCTTGTAAAGGGTACTGTTAATGCAACAGCTTACAAATATATTTTTGACGATTATGCACAATTCTACGCTTCAGTCTAGGGAAGGTACTTTTCTCTTCCAAGATGACTGTGCCTTGTGCCAAAAGCTCCATAGTTGGTTTGGTAAGTTTGGTGCAGTGGAACTCGAGTGGTCTGCAAAGTGCACTGACCCAGCCCTACTAAACCTTGGGATAGAAAGTTCCAGTTCCTTCCACAGGTGTGCGGTAGGGTTGAGGTCAAGGCTTCTTGGAGACCATTCAAGTTCCTGAAGGTCAGGTACTGAAATAGAACAAGAAGACTTGGCATACAATTACCATTACAGTTTGTCTTAAAGGTGTACAAATTTCCACAGACACCCCAACGTTTTGTGAAACACCTATCCAGTATGCTATTATAGCTGCTAAGTGACACCAACTCCATATTGTTGCCCATGGTTCTTCAATGGAATGTCCAACAAGCTCCTGTAGGTGTGATAGTCAGGTGTCCATAAATGTTTGGCCATGGAGGTTATTAGATATAAATAACAGACTTGTCTCCACAATGTACATTGTACAGCAGGCACATCGCAAGAATATGAAATGTTGGGTTTTCTTATTCTTTAAGAGACACGTTGCCCTGAATGGGCAATGTAACACTTTCTCATTATTATATGTTGCATTTGCCTATAACAGCTATTCTCAACCAGGGTTCCACTAAAGATTTACAATGGATTCCTTGTGGCTGACTGACCTCCCCTCTGTGCCTGCACAGTCCTGAAAGCAATGCCACTCAGCAAAGCCAGCAACATGACACCTATGAATTTTTTAGCTGGTTGTAAGGGGGCATTCTTCCCAGTGACCCCCAAAGAATTACTTTCAGCAGGGGTTCTCTGAGACCTGAAAACTCTTCCAATGTTTCTTCTGGGGTAAAAAGGTTTAGAAAAACTGGCCTATATGTTATTTTGAAGGTTCTTTCAATGAAAGGTTAGCTTGCAGTCTCTTGTGTGTTTACTCTTACCTCCTTACTGCTCTTGATTTCTTCACATGTGTGTTTGTCTGTGCTCACCTGTGGATGTCGTCTGCTATTCCCTGGGTTTTATGTCCTTCCCTTCCATCACTTCCTATCCCACCTCCTTGTCTGCCTGTCTATTTAAGATGTGCTCAGACTGGGCCACATTGCCTGAGCAACTTCGTCTGTTGTCGGAGCTCCCACGTGGTTCTCCTGTGATGCCTATTTAGGCTTTCTGTGTACCGACCCTGGCTTTGTTCTTGACCTTGCTTATAGTCTATCTGTGTACTGACCCCGGCTTTGTTCCTGACATTGCTAGTTTTCTGCCTGTCCTGACCTTGGCTTGCCAACTGGATCTCCTGTGTCTACTCCTGGTGTACCCTGTTCCCGCTAGCGGTCTCGTCTACCTCAGCTGGGTGTACCTGGGGCCGCGACCTGGTTCCAGCTTGCTCCAAGTCTATCCCTACCAACAGGGGCCCTGGTAAACAAGCAGGCTGGGGCTTAGATTCCACGCCCTGGGTAATCCCAAGCTGTGGTTTTATAGAGCTCACTACCCTAGGTGCTGACTTATTGATGAACAAAGGCAAGCCAGCTTCCTAAATCTTGAAGACTCCAGGCATTAGAGTTGTGCTCAGATATTTGCATACCGGGTAGAAATCATGAAATTTCAGATAGAATATGCCCAACAACACCTTGACATGCCTCACCAGACTTTTTTGTGGCATTGCCAGAAAGGCTTCTTTCTGGCAACTCGACCATGCAGCTCATTTTTGTTCAAGTATCGTCGTATTGTGCTCCTTAAAACAACCACACCGTCGTCTTTTAATAGAGCAGCCTGTATTTCTCCTGAGGTTACCTGTGGGTTTTTCTTTGTATCCTGAACAATTCTTATGGCAGTTGTGACTGCAAACTTTCTTGGTCTACCTGACTTGGCTTGGTATTAAGAGATACCCAAGGTTTGTGGAATAGACGCCCTCAAGAGTTGGTTCTGGTCAGCTCCGTGGATTTCTTTAAAAAAGGCCTGGGTTCTTTCCTAGATACACAGAATATAACTGGATACTAACATTTATAGGTAAAGTTGATCCAGGGAATATCCGAATCAAGAAGGAATTTTTTTCCTTGCAGGAGCAAATTGGATCATGCTTTGCTAGGGGTTTTTTTGCCTTCCTCTGGATCAATTGTGGGTATAGGATCATAACTTTTTTTTTTTTTAATGGTTGAACTGGATGGACTTTTGTCTTTTTTTCAGCCAGACTAACTATGTGTTCAATGCTATGTGTTTCCACCTCTTAATAAGTGAATTGAACAGTACTAACTGACAAATTCAAGGCTTTGAATATCTTTTTATATCCTTTTCCATCTTTATAAAGATCTCTGTACCAAGGCCAAACATTCCAGGGTATGCAAACTTTTGATCAGAGTCATTTGGGTGATTTCTGTTATTATGAGTTATGTGATAATAAATGGCTTCATGTGATCACTATCCTTCAATAAAACACATTTTTTTTGGCATAATCAGTCATATTTTAAATATAAATGACAGTTTTACAATTTCTGCCAGGGTATGCAAACTTTTGAGCATGTCAGTATATATTTTTCAGGGATTTCAGCAGTGAAATTTTCCTGCCACACTTTTAGACTCCGTTCCCATACACCCTGGGGGTGTTTCCACTCATTTCAGGTGCTCCTATTATTCCTGTTGCATTTAACATAATGGAATATATAATTGAAAAATCCAAAAGGAACAAAACACAGGGTTGCTCTAAAGAGCGAATTTTCTTTCTCAGTCCTCTGCTGCAGATATTGTATTTTGCCAGCCGGCCCTGAACAGTCCAAACAGTACTTGTATCCAACTGGATGCAGGTACTATTCGCCCAACAATTTTCTGCCCGGCTCCTTGGACTTTTAATTCAAATGATGCGAATAGCAGGCAGCCAACAGAGCAACCCACTGAGCTAATTGCGGCTGGTTCAAACTGGCCAAAGTTCGCTCCGTGTATGACCAGCTTAAGAGGGGGTCTGGGGAGCTTTCTTCTCACTTCCTGTTATATCTACGGGACAGAGAGCTAAATGAAATCTCTAAAATGAGAAACAGCCAAAAAAACTTTGATGGTAGTTTTAAATACTCCCCACTTCTTCCAAAATGAAAAAAAAGTTTTGGCTTTAGGGTTCTTGTATACGGGACGTTTGGAAAACACTTCTGAACGATGGAAACTGACTGCTGGAAAACGTAGGTTAAAAAACATCAGTTTAGCCACGTTTGCATACAACGATTATGCGCGTTTGCGTTTAGAAGCGTTTTTAAAAGATAACCTCAGGAGACCTTCCCAAATGCCCAGAATGCTCTGAAAAACAGTAAAAAATATACTGTTTCAGACATTTTGAGAGAGCAGAAGCAGAGAGAGCAGTATGTGTTGAGATTACCAGTCTTTTCTGGTTGTATTCACTATGGAGCCCATCATGAGCATAATGCAGCGTTCTACCATTTTTTCCTTCACGCGAATCCTGGAACTGACTTGGCTGGTGTACCGGGCCCATTTGAATACATGGAATTTCTGATGATGAAAAAAAGGCTCTGGACAGCATCTGGACATGGAACAGTTAAACGCTTCTAAACGCAAGCGCTTTTAAATGCAGTTATCTGCGTTTTCAAGCATTTGGCATTTGAAACGCTGATTAAAATCTACTCCTAAACGCAAATTTGGTGCGTTCAAAAAAAACTCTGTAAACTCAACTGCCTGTAAACGACAGGCACATATTAAAACATTAGGGAGAGTTGAGGGACTGCTGAAAAAAACGCAGTAAAGCTCATGAACGTCAGTTTATCAGCTGCAGTGTACATGAGCCCTTAGACCTAATTTAATTACATTTTATAAGTAGGGTAAGACATCAAAGAGAATGTAACTTCCCTTGTTTATGAGTAATTTAAAAGTTTGAATAAAAGTTTTTGTTTGTAAAATATCTCTCCTAAACTCAGCGGCTAGACTCATCCACCTCACCAACCGCTCCACATCTGCCTCCCCCCTCTGCCAATCCCTTTATTGGCTCCCGATTGCCCAACGCATCAAATTCAAACTGCTAACTCTGACCTACAAAGCCATTCACAACGCCGCCCCAAACTACATAACTGACCTGATACTCAAATACTACCCTACCCGTGCCCTCCGCTCCTCACAGGAGCTCCTACTCTCTAGCTCCCTGGTCTCCTCCTCCCACGCCCGATTGCAGAACTTCTCCAGGACTTCCCCCATCCTCTGGAACTCCCTACCCCAATCCATCAGACTGTCGCCTACCCTCCTCACCTTCAGGCGCACCCTGAAAACCCTCCTCTTCAGGGAAGCCTACCCCAACCTCACCTAACACCTGACCTCACCTAACAACTAACCTCCTCCACTCCATCCCCCACAGCCATCTCCTCCTGTGCAGCCTTCCCCTCCCTCCTAGATTGTAAGCTGGAAAGAGCAGGGCCCTCGATCCCCTCGTGTATTGTATTGTTACTGTCTTGTCTCATGTTCTGTCCCCCTTGCTACTGTACAGCGCTGAGCATACCCTTTGGCGCTATATAAATACTGTATAATAATAATCTCTCTATGCCGTTTTATACTTGTGTTTTTAATTCTGCCCATCCCTGTGTTTTTACAGTAAAAAGTGATGTACTTTTTGGCTTGTTTTTTCCTATTTCCAGCACATCTAGAGGTTGGCAGGATACAGTCTCCGGCAATTTGGATGTTCTGTACCTGTGATTGATGGGCATTCTGCAGAAAGACAGAGGAAGATTCGGTTGATGCCTGCATTACCCAGAATCCTCCCTCATCCGTGCGAGCCTAACATCTTGCATCTTTCTGTTATATATTTTGGCACCTCCTGATGAAATAAAATGTACTTGGATTTTATAGACATGGGAGCGCTTGTGGTGTGGAGGCCGACAGAGAACATAAACATCCCATGGAGCTGTATACATTTTGACTGAACATAGGATTCCTGGCATTAGTGTAGCCATTCCATGACACAGTAACCAAACACAGGTTCCGATGTAAGGGATCATTTATAGCAGAACGGCAGAGCGACCGTATGGAGAGTGGTTAGCCAAACAAAGTCCAGGCAAACAGCAAAAACACAACTAAAATATATGGGAGCAGTGTTAGGGTCCAGGGGCGGACTGACAACTCATGGGGCCCCTGGGTAATAGGGGATCATGGGGCCCCTGTGTCCTTGCCCAAACTCAAAAAAGCCTATGAAAAAGGTACCAGGGGCATCTCATGGGGCCCCCTACTGAAACCGGGCCCTCGGGCAGTGCCGAGTTTCCAAATGGTCAGTCCGCCCCTGTTAGGGTCACCACAGATGTTAGTGTTAGGGTCACCAAACATGTTACAATCTAACCATAAACCATTGTACAATCAATGTCTATGGTAAGCCTTAGACTCCTTTCATATGGGAGATCTAATCATGTCCACTTTTCAGGCGGACCTGATCAGACGGTCCATGCATCCCTATGGATAGGCGGGTATAAATGTACTTGTGTCCGTTTACACCCGCCTATCTCCAGGTCCGATCCGGTCCGCTCAAAACAGAAGGGGATCCGTCCTCTTTAGTTTAGGCAGATCAGATCAGAGAATCAGACCTATGGGCAGGCTGAGTCTGTTTACTCTCGGCCACCCATAGAGCAGTCTGTCAGTGTCTGCTCTTCATAAACTGAGCGGACATGGATGTGTCATCCTCCCACTCTGCCCTGATCAGTGGGGATCTGTGAGCTGATCCCCTGCTAATCGCAACGGATTCCACAGAGAAGCCGCCCTGTGTGAAGGGGGTCTACAAAGCAAAAGGATTTTTATTTATGTCAACCCAGAGCCTTCCACACAGTACAGCCAGGTTGGTGACTACAGATGTGCACAGTGGAAAAATTTGCTTTGTTTTGGATTAGTTCATTAAGGTAATCATTTTGTTTCATCATATTTGTTCTTAGCATGATTCGTTTTCGGAATTTGTTTCTTAAATTCAGATATTCATTATTTTCAAATCTATTTGAAATTCAATTAAAATTTCGAATTTCAAAAGACGTCTATATTTTTTCTATTCTAGTCTATTTTTTTCTATTCCATTATTTTCTATTCTATTCTTTTATTTCCTATTCTATTCTTTTATTTTATATTATATTATTTTATTCTCTATGCTATTCTCTTTTGTTCTTTTAAATTATTTTCTATTCTATTCCTTTATTTTCTATTCTATTCAGCAGCCTAAGTAGGAATCATCATCTTATTTCACTTTTATACCTTAATGTATCTATGTAAATATGTGTCCATTTCAAATTCAAGTTAATTTTCAAATTTAAAAGTGTTACTCAATCCAGGACCCTGCATTCAATATATCTGATTTCCCACAGTACACAGAACATGGAAGTGCAATTATTTTAGTAAATATAAACCGCTAAATACCTTTTCTCATCAGCAGTTAGAGCAGACGTGTGACTTCTATCAGTGTCCAGCAGAGCACTGGTTAAAGCTTGTAGGAGGAGTTTTCATTTTGCTCTAGGAGGATGCAGGACCCCTAACCTCTGTCTGGACAGTACTTATTGGCCCTGTACTGATCACTTGCAGTTTCCCAGGAAAAACAAAAAAACCCTCTGTAGCAATACACACCAAACTGAGATTGTGCAGAGTGTCTCAACACGATATGTCTTATCAAGAGATAAGTGGGGGACACTGGAAGATGGAGGATTAACCCTTTAGGTTCCACAGTGAGTATAACAAACATGCTTTACTGCATATATAGACTGATTTTACTGTTGTGGGTTTAGTAGCACTTTAATTTTTCAAATTCAAATTACTTTTTTAATTCAAAATGGGATAATTTGCTTTGTTATAATTTATTCTGGATTTTTTTTTAAATTCGTTACTATCGTGATTTGGAAATTCGGATAAATCCTAATCTCTGAATAACAAAAGTTTAGTCCGAATTTCGATTTATAACTAAACAAATTGCACAGGTCTATTGGTGACCTGATTTTTTTCTCTACTGCAGTTAAGCAATACAACCTGGTCACTTCCCTACCCCCATGCTGTTTCTAGACAGAAAAGAATATACATCTAAAGCAGCATTTCTCATACTTTGGTCTACAGGCCTCCAGTGGTCTTCAAGCATAAACAAAGAAGTGGTGGTGGTCCATAGTCCTTCTACTCTCCTGGAGGATGTGTAGTATTTGGAGCAGCATTTCTCAGTCTTTTTACCACAGAAAAAACCTTAAAATAATTTTCAGGTCTCAGGGAACCCCTGTAAAAAACACATTTCAGGGGTTCACTGGAGGAAAAAAGCTTTACATTGGTGTTTGCTGTTGGCTCTGACAAGTAGCAATGGCCCCGGAATTATGAAGGTGCCGTTAGATGACAGGTCAATCAGGCAAAGCTCAAGGAGCACATAGCAATCTGTGGAAGAACTCTGGTTGAATGTCTACTGTGGAGGTTAAGCATTTGCTGCTTCAGCTTCTCCTTACTCTTTTTACACTGCTATCGTGTATGTACATAGTTCAAAGTTAATGCCAGAGGGGAAAAAAAGACTTCCCCTTCTGCACCACTCCATTGCCAGTAACCAAGGTGCCCTTAGTCTTGGACGGAGCTCCTGGCTAGCACTGGGCAGCAGCTGTTTCTCTGTGCCGCATTTGTCAAGGCTGAAAATATAGCACAAAGAAAGGAGAAGACATTTGAAAGTATTAGTGGATATGGAAGTTAGACTACATTTTGAATACTGAACTTGGTACAGGGAGATCGGAACAGTGATTTCACAAAAAAAAATTAAATCAGAGGAAAGAAGTTGAAAAGGAGAAAAACAAACAAACAAAATGTGGAAAGCAGTACAATGCAGAGAATGAACAAAAAAAAAATACTAAATGGCAAACGTATAATAAGTTACATGACAAAGTGGCAGCAAGCTGTTAATTCAGCAAGAGGAATAAGGAAAGGAAGGATCTGTGTCTTTAGCTGTGAGTTTATAGGGTAAGAAATGAACATAGGCAGTGCTGGACCACAGTGTCTATGATTTGTCTTTAAAGGGAAATGCAGACAATGGGACTTTGATAATCACTCATCTGCAGAGGCCTCTGATACCTTACTTGCTTTCAATTCTGGTCTGGAAATATGCACTGTGTAGATAAACTGCAAGTTGCAGCAGTTTGTGGTCTTCAATGTATACATAAATGCAGTGCATCAAAACAAAAAACTCTGGCTCCTAGCACTGAAGACATTGAATACATCAGGTAGTTGCAGCAGAAGCTTTATTCGGTACTTTTTTGCAGGTATGCTGAGGACTGCCTGAATGCTTAGTTATTTGAGTGGAGCCCCGCACAGCCGCGCTGTTTTCAAATCTGATAGATAGTATGGGGAAACCTCTCCCCGTATTATCTGTCAGAGGGAGGGGGGGAGTGGCGGTCGTGGCTGAGGCTATGGGAACATGTTACATGTTCCACCCAAAAACAGTGGGAACACGTAACATGTTCAAAAGGTGAACCTATCCTTTAAGGCACAAACAAAGAAAAGGCAGAGGTAATAGGTTATATTTGCAAAGATGCTTAGCATATATAGATATTTCTGTTGAAGAACTAGGATAGATAGATAGATAGATAGATAGATAGATAGACAGACAGAGCAGGTAAACAAGCAGAGATATGATAGACAGTGAAACATAGATAGATGGATAGATAGAGTTAATCTGCCCTACAAGGAAGGGGGCAATCACATCTCTGAAGGAGGTTCACAGACGGATTAAGGATATTTGGAAAATTCTACGATGTTTGTTATAGCTATAAATGGGAGCTTGAAGCACACAGCGGGGGATCTGTAGGAAGCTGTTTGATGCTTAACACACATCAAAAATATTAATCCGCATTGTACTGTGCCAAGAGAAAAACTTTGGATTATCGCAGTCATTTATTTTCCTTTGGACACCGCGTTCTTGTAGGATCACATGATAGCACAAAGTGCTGAAGTAGAACAGGAAGATGGCAACATCGACATAGAAAATGCATAGAATCATGCTCCCTATAACACAGCCATTCTCGACCAGGGTTCAGCGGAACCCTAGGGTTCCTCCAGAGGTTGCTAGGGGTTCCTTGAGCTGTGGCTGATTGACCTCAAGTTTAATACTGCCTGCATAGTTCTGAGACTAACACCACTTGCAGGGTCAGTGGCATGCCACCAATAACCTTTTTAGCTGTAAGGGGGCAATACCGCCAATATAAGTGAGGACTTTCTTACCACTGACCATTATTCACACTGGCCCGTGTGACCTGCTTTAAACCGGGGTTCCCCGAGACCTAAAAGTGACTTCAAGGGTTCTTCTGGGGTAAAATGGTTGAAAAGGGCTGCTATAACATATTGCGCTGTGCTGCCAGAAGACAATATGACCTAGTCCTTCAGTAATTTTTTTCCTCTTTAAAAAAAGGACTCCATTCAAAACTGATATTTCTATTTATAGTGTGGTTCCTGGAAAGCTTAAATATATTTTAAAAATCGCATATTTCTTGGGAACTCTGCTGGGAACTTCCTCCACGTAAATTTCCAGTTGTGCCCATCTGCTGCCATAACAGTATTAAATGATGGTGTCACACTCTCTTAGTAGATTATCCATAATGTAAAATGATAAAAAAAAAAAATTGGGTAGTCTAGCTGCAAGAGGAAAACTCACCATTAGAGCTAGGGCATAATTAATAGGCCAGTGTCATTCATAATGAAAAATCACTGTTTTGGATGGCATTGGCTCCAAAGTGAAACTATTCTTTGCCCATGCCAGGCAGAGCTACAGATTCTTGTTAATGGTGATGCCACCAGCAGCACTTACAACCCCATCAGTCATTTTCCTTCCTCTCACAAAACAGTGCTGGTGCTTTGCGATTAGCTGTCCAAGAATCCAGGCCCATCATATGGGGGTGGGGAGAGAGTCCTCATTCTTGCCCCCAAAACTGACTCAAACAGCAGGATAGTGAGGGCAAGGTGAGCATGCTGGTTGGGCTAGCATTAAAGTGAACTTGTGGTTTGCACAACATGTTAAAAACACAGCTTTATTTTAAATTATCGAAGAACGACCAATTACTGATTTAAATGTTGCTTATAGGAACTGGATGCCAGAAATGTTGTATTTCTGCCACAAACCAAGGGTGCCACTTTTCCAAATTTAGTCGACTGCTAGACTGTAGCCAGCCTGCTTAGGTCATTGTTTACTTTTACTTGCTCCTGGGGAGTGTTGTCCAGTGAATAGAAGAAGGAGATCGCAATGTAATGGGTTATGAATGTTCACTTAACTCTAGCCAAATACTAGGAGGTTTATTACCCGTGATGTAGGATGGAGAAGGGTATAAATATTTGGGGAGCCTTCAAGAATTGTTCTTCCCTCACATACTTCGCTTAGGATACCAGTGTGAGGGTTCCAGTCATAGCCACCTAGGCCTGCTGCCTTAGGAGGATTGGAAGAGTCCAGGGTCCCTTTGCTTTCCAGGCCTGCTGCCTCTGGAGGGTTAGAATAGTCCAGAGCCCTCTTACTTCACAGGCCTGCTGCCTCAGGAGGGCTAACAGAGTACAGAGTCTCTTTGCTTTCCATGCCTGCTGCATTGGGAGGGTTAGAAGAGTCCAGAGACCCTTTGCTTCCCAGGCCTGCTGCCTTGGGAAAGTTAGAGGAGTCAGGAGCCTCTTTACTTTTGGGGCCTTCTGTCTCGGGAGTGTTAGAAGAGTCCAGAATCCCTTTGCTTCAAAGGTCTGCTGCCTTAGGAGGGTTGCAGTCTGTGCTCCACAACAGCGGCATACTGCTGAACCGGTGGTCAAATATCTTTAACCCTCTACAGGCCTGATGAAGGGGGAGGCATTTCCCCTCAAACGCGTTGGCTCTACTTGTTTACGTTTATCTTTAATAAACAAAACTCATCTAGTGAGACTTTTTTTGGACATCAGGCGCTCCTCTCCAATCACTCAGGAGATTCAGAAGGGTCCAGATTCCTTTTGCTTCCCAGGCCTGCTGCCTCAGGAGTGTTATAAGAGTCCAGAGTTTCTTTGCTTCCAAGTCCTGCTGCCTCAGGAGGTTTAGAAGGGTCCAGAGTCCCTTTGCTTCCCAGGCCTGCTTCCTCGGGAGGATTAGAGGAGTCAGGAGCCTCTTTGCTTTTGAGGCCTTCTGTCTCGGGAGTGTTAGAAGGGTCCAGAATCCCTTTGCTTTAAAGACCTGCTGCTTCAGGAGGATAAGGAGTTCAGAGTCTCTTCTCAGGCCTGCTGCCTCATGAGGCTTAGAAGTGTCCAGAGTCTCTTTGCTTACCAGGCCTGCTACTTCAGGAGGGTAAGAAGAGTCCAGAGTCTCGCTGCTTTTCAGGCCTGCTGCCTCATGAGGCTTAGAAAAGTCCAGAATTCTTCTGCTTCCCAGGCCTGCTGCCTGGGAAGGAAACAGTTCAAGAGCCAAGTTCCAGGGACTGGGAATGGGTCTATGTTAGGGCCTAGAAGACAGAATGGGGAGCACTTTCCGAAGAATCTTGCTCAGTCCATTGCCAGGCTTGGCTTAAAGGCACACTACCAGCCTGTGAGAGGGACGGAGAATATTAGTAAGCAAAAGGAAATAGTTGTTCTTTTTTGGGTGTTCTGGAATCCCTAACCTGCTCTCCCATGGGTACTGAGCCAATGAAACATGCAAGAAAAGATTCCCAGAGCGGATGTTAGGCTAGATCAATAGAAGCTCTTTTGGGGGTGAGTGCTACACATGATTTAGGCCTCTAAGTGAACTTTCAAGAAATGTCTCCACTGGCCCAATGCATCTGCTGCATGAACATCATGTGTAGCGGAGCCTGCTAAATAGCGCTGAATTCTAATCCTATTATGACACGCTTACTGACTATGAGTATAATGTATTCTGACTGCTTAAATGCTTTGGCACAGAAAATATTACCTAATAAAGCATTGTCTGAGAAAACATAACGGAATGCCATTCGTCAAACTAGATAAAAAAGATCCAGGTACCTTTCTTTAAAGGCTAATGCTATCATTTGCAAAATAAATAAATAAATGCACCCAAAAGATAAAAACAAAATACACAGTCTCCTGCAGACTACTCCTCCAGACGCAGATTTGGGACTGGAGGAAGTATCAACAAGTGTGGTGATGTCACCACATTGGTGCTCCATGGATATCTACTATCCTCTGCCCTATCCTAAGTCCTTCTGCCGTGGTAGAGCCGTGGTGCCATATGCTGTATGTTAATCGATGACACGGCTGTGTTGGCAGAACTTATATCTCTACCAATCTCAGAAGGAGTAGTAGTAGTGTTGGAGGCCAATTGATGTGGTGCAGGACATGGTACAACTGGCTCAGAGTAAGGTGAGAACTGGCCCCATAAATTAGATCCCTGGTACCCAACATGTGGCCCTTTTTTTTTAGGTCCCAGCAGCCAGTAGTGGGAGAACTGAAATGAAAAGTGGCTTTAATGGCAGTGATCTCAAGCAATCTTCTGTAGAACAGCCTTCAACTGCCCCTGTAGCATGTCAACAGTCTCTTGGCATCTTCAGCAGTTTGTCAGTAGTCTCGGACGATCGTCTGTAGCACTACATATACTGAATATTATGTGTGGCATGGCCCCTTATATTTAGTAAGTTGACCACAATGGTGTAAATGATAGAAAAAGTTACACAGGAGGTCTGGAGCTAAAATGATTGATCTTGCTCTGACTTTTGTGACGATACCTCGCATGTGTGCTGCAATCACCGTGTACATATGTCTGCAGGACTCACATATGCGATCACACTTGCGCGTGGGCATGTGGGACAGGGGCGCTTAAAATTTTTTTTTTTTATTAATATTTATTTTGTTTAAATTTTTTTTTTTACACTGTCTCTCTAATTTTTTTTTGTTATCCACTTTATTTCTCTCACAAGGGATGGACAACATCCTTTGTGATAGCATGGGCCGCGACAGGTCCTCTTAATGGAGAGATCTGGGGTCTATTAGACCCCAGATCTCTCCTTTGGCCACCAATGCAGCCGATCAGACAGACCTGTAGACACTGCAAAATATTTTCCAATGGGCAACAAGTTTAAAAGGCTAAAAATCAAACCTATGGTGTACCTGGTAACTGTGCCTATTGTTTTGCCCCCCATGTCTGCCGTGGGGTTGGTATGTTGGTGCCCTTGTTTGGCTCTCTTTTGACATGAGTCCACACTGGTAAGAAATCTGTCTATTGACCCTGATGTACCACTATATAATATATATACTGTATATCATTTTTATGATATTTCGTATTTTGATTATTATGCTTTTGTTTCAGAGTATTTATTGATTTTTTTTCTCCTGAAGAAGTGAATTAGTTCCACAAAACATGTAGAGTCAACATCATTACCCACAACTATATCTTCGTAGGGGGCGGAGCTACAATATCTATGAATTGTGCACATTTTTTTACACCATGTTGTTGGATTCGTGTGGTTTTTTTAAATTAATTCATGTACATGTTTGATAAAAAAAACAACAACAATTTTTTGTACTAATAAAAATATATTATTTTTACTATTTTGTTGTCAGTGGTCGCCGAGATAGTCCATTCATTCTATTTTTGGGGGGTATTTCCCTTTATCTTTCTCTTAGTCATTTTGTATAATGGTACCCCCTTCTTTGCAGTTGTTAATAACGTTTGAGGCCTGTTGCATAATTATAGCAGGGATTACATCACAGCCTCTCCTCTCTCTCTGCAGTAAAAGGAAACTAAAGTTCCCATCAACCACAGGGAATTGTAGTGAATTTGGGCGGGTATACTAGCCCTGTACATGGCGAATGTGTCTGAGAGTCTTGGTGTGCCCACCACTGCAGGTGGGGCTGAATTACATCACTGCTTCCTGGAGAAAGAACTACAGAAGGGATGTGCCAAGACCAGTGGCTGGGGGAATAGAGGACATAGCAGCCACCAGTCCTACAGATTCCACAGCAACTAATCAGTGAATCAGAAGATGGATGACACATTCACTAGGAAATCAGCAACAAGGACATGTTTTTGCCCGGAGTTTTGCTTTAAAAAGAAAATTTATAAAAATTTGGTGGACATGTAACTTCCATTAGGGGCATGTACTGTTATTTCAATATCTGATCACTAGAAGGCTGCAATACAAACCGCAGTCAATTATTACATCAATTTACTATTTTTATTTATTAATATTCATTTATTTCAGGTAATTGTATAGCGCCATCAATTTATGCAGTGCTTTACATATTTGTTACACATTCACATCAGTCCCTGCCCTCAAGGAGTGTACAATCTAAGGTCCCTAACTGACATTCATACATACACAAACTGGGGCCAATTTAGACAGGTGCCAGTTAACCTACAAGAATGTCTTTGGAGTGTGGGAGGAAACCGGAGTACCCGGAAGAAACCCACGCAGGCACAGGGAGAACATGCAAACTCCAGATAGGTAGTGCTGTGGTTGGTACTCGAACCAATAACCCTTGTACTGCTAGGCAGAAGTGCTAACCACTGAGCTACTATGCTGCCCCAAGGCCAAGGAGGGCACTTAAGCTTCTTCACTTATGGTGGCCTTCTTGCCAGCTGCTGTGTTCATTCGTGTTGTTCTTCTTTACTCCCTACTCGCCCAAATTGCCTGATTTTGCCCATATCTCCTGCCCTCATTAGCTGACCATACGTGTTCTGTTTACTCTCCTGCCTACCACCTGTCTCAACCTCTGCTCAAAAATTTACTACTCTTGCATGATGTCTACCTTGACCTCTGCTTGGGCACTGACTACTGCCTGCTACCTGTCTCCACCTCTGCTCAAAAACAGACTACTCTTACATGATGCCTGCCCTGACCTCTGTTTGGACATTGAATGCTCCTGCCTACCATCTACCCTGGCCTCTGCTTGGACCCAATCTACTCCTGCCTGCCGCCTACCCTGACCTCTGCATGGCCCAGATCTACTCCTGCCTGCCGCCTACCCTGACCTCTGCATGGCCCAGATCTACTCCTGCCTGCCGCCTACCCTGACCTCTGCTTGGACCTGATCGAACTCCTGCCTCCCACCTACCTTGACCTCTGCTTGGACTCGATCTACTCTGGCTGCTTCTCTGATGAATGCTCTCCTTGTCCGGCCTGTCAGTTTAGGTGGACGGTCATGTCTTGGTAGGTTTGCAGTTGTGCCATACTCTTTCCATTTTCTGATGGTGGATTGAACAGTGCTCTGTGAGATGTTCAAAGCTTGGGAGATTTATTTATAACCTAACCCTGCTTCAAACTTCTCCACAACTTTATCCCTGACCTGTCTGGTGTGTTCCTTGGCCTTCATGATGCTGTTTGCACACTAATGTTCTCTAACAAACCTCTGAGGGCTTCATAGAGCAGCTGTATTTATACTGATATTACGTGACACACAGGTGGACTCTTATTTACTAATTAGGTGACTTCTGAAGGCAATTGGTTCCACTATATTTTAGTTAGGGGTATCAGAGTAATGGGGGCTGAATACAAATGCACGCCATACTTTTCAGATATTTATTTGTAAAAAAAAATTTAAAGCCATTTCTCATTTTCCTTCCACTTCACAATTATGTGCCACTTTGTGTTGGTCTTTTAAATAATATACATTTACGTTTTTGGTTGCAACATGAGAAAATTTGGACAATTTCAAGGGGTATGAATATTTTTTCAAGGACACACACACACTTTTTTCAGTCACGGCACCCTTTAAAAGAAGGTAAAATCCTATTATGTAAATGTTGTTTATCAATGGGAAACATGAGCCTAGGATGATGCACACAACCACCATGATGAGATTAACTTTGGGATCAGAAGCCTTCCATCACATCAGAGGCCCCCACCAAATCAAAGCCCCCCTTTACATCAGAGGTCCACCTTCACATCAGAAGCCCCCAATCAAATCGTAGCTCCCCCTTCATGTCAGAGTCACCCCATAAAATCAGAGTCCCCCTTCACATCAGAGGCCCCCAATCAAATTAGAGTCCCCTTTCACATCAGAGGCACCCATCAAATCGTACAAATCGTAGTCCTCCTTCACATCAGAGGCCCCCCCATCAAATCAGAGTCCTCCTTCACATCAGAGGCCCCCCATCAGATCGTAGTCCCCTTCACATCAGGGGCCCCACCATCAAATCAGAGTCCCCCTTCACATCAGGGGCCCCACCATCAAATCGTAGCCCCCCCTTCATGTCAGAGTCACCCCATAAAATCAGAGTCCCCCTTCACCTCAGTGGCCCCTCCATCAAATTGTAGTCCCCCTTCACATCAGAGGCCCCCAATCAAATCTGAGTCCCCCTTCACATCAGAGGCCCCCAATCAAATCAGAGTCCACCTTCACATCAGAGGCACTCTACAAATCGTAGTCCTCCTTCACATCAGAGGCCCCCCCCATCAAATCAGAATCCCCCATATCAGAGCCCCCCCATCAAATCAGAGTCCCTCAATCAAATCGTAGTCCCCTTTCACATCAGGGGCCCCACTATCAAATCAGAGTCCCCCTTCACATCAGGGGCCCTACCATCAAATCAGAGTCCCTCTTCACATCAGGGGCCTCACCAATAAATCAGAGGCCCCCCATCAAATCGTAGGCCCCCTTCACATCAGGGGCCCCACCATCAGAGTCCCCCTTCATTTTTGAGGCCACCCTTCAAATCAGAGTCCCCCCCATCAAATAGTAGCCCCCCTTCACATCAGGGGCCCCACCCTAAAATCAGAATCCCCCTTCACATCAGGGGCTCCACCATCAGAGTCTACCTTCACATCAGAGGCCCCCTATCAAATTGTAGTCCCCCTTCACCTCAAAGGCCCCCCATCACATCAGAGTCTCCCCATCAAATCATAGTCCCTCTTCACATCAGAGGCCCCCCATCAAACCGTAGTCCCCCTTCACATCATGGGCCCCACCATCAGAGACCACCTTCATTTTAGAGGCCACTCTTCAAATCAGAGTCCCCCCATCAAATCGTAGTCCCCCTTCACATCAGGGGCCCCACCATCAAATCAGAATCCTCCTTCACATCAGAGGCCCCCAATCAAATCATAGTCTCCCTTCACATCAGAGGTCTCCCTTCTCATTAGAGGTCTGCACATCAGAGTACTCCCTTCCCATCAGAGGGCCCATAATACATGATTCACCCAATTACATCAGAGTCACCTCATTACCACAGGATCACCCCATCACTGCGCCCCCCAATCCCAGAGTCCCCTAGTCACACAGCCCCCATCATAGAGCCTCCTTATCATACAGTCCCCTCTTCACATCAGAGTGTTACCTTTGGGCTCCAGCCACAGGGTAAAGGGCAGGTGGTGGAGGAGGCAGATTTTCATCTTCTCCTGAATGTTTGGGGGACACTGCATGCCACCCACCTGGATCAGAGTCATGCATTGCCAGGGTGCAGTCAGGCCACCATCCAGCCACTGGAGCATTATTGGTTGTTATGGAGCTGGTGGTCAGCCCACCAGGGTGGATTGTTTTAGCATGCAATCTAATGTGAATGAGCCCTTTAAGTGAACCTTTGCCTATCCCCTTTAGTGTTTTTTGTATTTCTTTTGTGTGTGTATTTAGGTTTATTTGTGTACTGTCGCTTTCATTTTTTTTTCACTTTTTGTATGGAAATAACATGGAGCCATTTTTCTGGTACAAGAATAGGTCCAGGATAGTTATGCTGGCCATACACTATACAATCAGATTGTGCAATCCCTGTACAACTTTCTGTAGGTTTACCAAAATCATGTAATAGGAGGAAAAACCTGAACAAGTAAAGTAATATCAAATCAGGCCGGCCCCTGCACTACATAGTTGATCTAAAGGAGATTGTACAATCAGATTGATAATACACTATACAATCACAATGTGTTACTAAACCCACAACAGTAAAATCAGTCTGTATATGCAGTAAAGAGTGCTTGTTATACTCACTGTGGAACCTAAGGGGTTAATCCTCTGCATTGTGTAAAAAGGCTGTTTGATCCTCCCCTTCTTCCAGTGTCCCCCTCTTATCCCCTGATAAGACATCGTGTGGAGTCGCTGCACATGCTCAGTTTGGTGTGTATTGCTAGAAAAAAATTTTCTTGGGAGAGTGCATGTGATCAGCACTGTCCAGACAGAGGTCAGGGGTTCTGCATCCTCCTACAGCAGAAAGAAAACTCCTCCTACAAGCTTTACCATGTGGTCTGCTGGACGCTAATAGAAGTAAAAGACAGCTCTCACTGCTGATGAGAAAAGGTATTTACCAGTTTATATTTACTAAAATAATAGCATTTCCATGTTTTTGGAAAGTGGGAGACCAGATATAGTGAAGGCAGGGTCCGGGAGACCAGATATAGTGAATGCAGGGTCCGGGGAGACCAGATATAGTGAATGCAGGGCCCGGGGAGACCAGATATAGTGAAGGCAGGGTCCGGGGAGACCAGATATAGTGAATGCAGGGTCCGGGGAGACCGGATATAGGGAATGCAGGGTCCGGGGAGACCGGATATAGGGAATGCAGGGTCCGGGGAGACCGGATATAGTGAATTCAGGGTCCAGGGAGACCGGATATAGTGAATGCAGGGTCCTGGGAGACCGGATATAGGGAATGCAGGGTCCGGGGAGACTGGATATAGTGAATGCAGGGTCCGGGGAGACCGGATATAGTGAATGCAGGGTCCTGGAAGACCGGATATAGTGAATGCAGGGTCCTGGGAGACCAGATATAGTGAATGCAGGGTCCGGGGAGACCAGATATAGTGAATGCAGGGTCCAGGGAGACCGGATATAGTGAATGCAGGGTCCGGGGAGACCGGATATAGTGAATGCAGGGTCCAGAGAGACCAGATATAGTGAATGCAGGGTCCGGGGAGACCAGATATAGTGTAAATAAATAAATGAGTAAAGTGCATTAAAAGCACTGCAACACAGCAATGCAGTAACATGCGTTGCAGTACCGCATGCGTTTCATCACAATGTACAGATGTGAATCCAACCCATTGCACTCTTGAAAAAAAAAAACCCCAACATCCTATAAGACTAAAGCCACAACTTTATTTTAATTTTGGATCAAATAGGGGAGGGTTATAACTAGAGATGAGCGAAGAAATGAAAAATTCGATTCGACTGATTCGGCGAATTCGTGGACAATATTCGATTCGAGTCGAATAAATTCGCTGTGAATTTAACTTAAAAAAGGGTGTTTCTAGGCTTCAGAGAGACTTAATATTAGTGCAGAACACTGTACCTTTAATTTAAATGCCCTTGGAGTCTGCTGGGGAAGAGAAATAATACTGTCAGTCAGTATGACATGCAGATGAGTGCCGTCGATCTTAGAATCACCGCACACTTCACTCATTTGGGCAGTCACGGGGCCAAAACCAGAGTGTGGAGCCACAGTGTGGCGGTGGAGGCAGCAGCAATGGGAGGCCATACAGCACCCTATGACAAAAATGGAAACCACCAGCAGTGTGAGGAGACCTGAAAGTGGCACATGGCAGAGTGTGGCGATAGAGACAGCAGCAATGGGAGGCCGTACAGGGACCCATGACACACTCTGGACCTGGCAGCAGCATGAGGAGGCGGTACAGGGGCCCATGACAGATTACGGGCCTGGCAGCAGCATGAGGAGTCGGTACAGGGGCCCATGGCAGATTACGGGCCTGGCAGCAGCAATGGGAGGCCGTACAGGGACCCATGACACACTCTGGACCTGGCAGCAGCATGGGGAGGCGGTACAGGGGCCCATGACAGATTACGGGCCTGGCAGCAGCATGAGGAGTCGGTACGGGGGCCCATGACACACTCTGGACCTGGCAGCAGCATGAGGAGGCGGTACAGGGGCGCATGACAGATTACGAGCCTGGCAGCAGCAACTTGGACAGGAGGACGTTCAGCTTCTGCACCGTCGGGTGCGTGCTCGCAAACTGTTGTCTCTTGGAAACGGATTCCAAGAAAGACTGCTGACGGAATCCGTGAAGAGGAGTAGCAGGAGAAGGAGCATCTGAACGAGCGGAATATGCCAACAAGCGACAACAGTGGCCCATGACAGATTACGGGCCTGGCAGCAGCATGAGGAGTCGGTACGGGGGCCCATGGCAGATTACGGGCCTGGCAGCAGCTATGGGAGGCCCGTAATCTGCCAGCACCCTATGACAAAAAATGGAACCCACCAGCAGTGTGAGGAGACCTGAAAGTGGCACATGGCAGAGTGTGGCGATGGAGACAGCAGCAATGGGAGGCCGTACAGGGACCCATGAGAGACTCTGGACCTGGCAGCAGCATGAGGAGGCGGTATAGGGGCCCATGGCAGATTAGGGGCCTGGCAGCAGCTATGGGAGGCCCGTAATCTGCCAGCACCCTATGACAAAAAATGGAACACACCAGCAGTGTGAGGAGACCTGAAAGTGGCACATGGCAGAGTGTGGCGATGGAGGCAGCAGCAATGGGAGGCCGTACAGGGACCCATGAGAGACTCTGGACTTGGCAGCAGCATGAGGAGGCGGTATAGGGGCCCATGGCAGATTAGGGGCCTGGCAGCAGCTATGGGAGGCCCGTAATCTGCCAGCACCCTATGACAAAAAATGGAACACACCAGCAGTGTGAGGAGACCTGAAAGTGGCACATGTTTGGGGCATGATTCATGGCGGATTTAGTCAGTTGTGTCAGGAACTGGTGGTTTGAAATCCAGACTAATCCACGCCTGATTCATTTTCACAAACGTGAGTCTCTCCACACTTTGGGTGGACAGTCGTGTCCTCCGCGGAGTTGCAATACCTCCTGCCGCACTAAACACGCGCTCCGATGCCACGCTACTGGCCGGGCATGACAGCCTTTCAAGGGCAAATTCAGCTAGTTGGGGCCAAAGGTCAAGTTTCGTTGCCCAGTAGTCAAGGGGATTGTCTACCTCGGTTGGCAGGGTGCTGTCCAAGTAGGCCTAAGCCTGTTGTTTGAGGTCCTGCTCCAGGTCCACCTGATGCTGCTGCTGCTGCTGCGGCTGGTTAGTAGTTTCCTCACTGCGCTGGTGAAGAAAGCTACTCATCATCGACTGCAGACTGAGGCAGCCGCTGCTGGTGGAGCTGCCACTGCTCCTACCACCCCACCCCTCCCCTGCTGCCATGGCAGCGGAACACGAGCGCACAGGGCCCACAGTGTCTGAGGATGGACGTTGGCGCAGACAGGCAGAGACCAGCTGACTACATAGGTGTTTTTTATAGTACGTTATTTTGGCCTCCCTCTCAGCAGGTGTGAAAAAGGCCACCATTTTTGAACGGTAGCGAGGGTCCAACAAGGTGGACAGCCAAAAGTCATCCCTCTGTCTGATGGTTATTATTCGGCTGTCGCTACGCAAGCAACCGAGCATGCTATGGGCCATTTGTGCCAAGGAATGCGAGGGACTCCCTGCCTCCATCTCCACAGCATACTGCCACGGTGCGTCTAGGTCCTCTGTCTCCTCTTCCTCCTCCTCTACCAGATGCTCCTGCTCCTCCACTCCTGTCCGCTGAGTGGAAAAACCACCCATTTCACTCAATAATTCCTGAGCACCAATGTCCTCCTCTACCTCCTCCTCTTCTTCCAGTCCTGCCCCCACAGGGGCCATGTGGCGTTGAGATCTGTGCGCCACGTCTACCGCACCCTGACCAGCCATTGTTAACAGCATTTGTTCCAGGACGTGCAACAGAGGAATGACGTCGTTCATCCCATAGTCCTGCCGACTCACGAATAGCGTGGCCTCCTCAAAGGGCCTGAGCAAGCGCAGGTGTCACGCATGAGCTGCCAATGGCTGACATCTAAGTTACACAGGGAGTACCTTTATCTGCTTTTAACATCAGGAAATCTGTGATGGCCTTTTGCTGTTCGTAAAGGCGGTCTAACATATGTAGGGTTGAATTCCACCTTGTTGCAACGTCACAGCATGAGGAGTCGGTATAGGGGCCCATGGCAGATTAGGGGCCTGGCAGCAGTTATGGGAGGCCCATAATCTGCCAGCACCCTATGACAAAAAATGGAACACACCAGCAGTGTGAGGAGACCTGAAAGTGGCACATGGCAGAGTGTGGCGATGGAGACAGCAGCAATGGGAGGCCGTACAGGGACCCATGAGAGACTCTGGACCTGGCAGCAGCATGAGGAGGCGGTATATAGGGGCCTACGGCAGATTAGGGGCCTGGCAGCAGCTATAGGAGGCCCGTAATCTGCCAGCACCCTATGTCAAAAAATTCAACACACCAGCAGTGTGTGAGGAGACCTGAAAGTGGCACATGGCAGAGTGTGGCGATGGAGACAGCAGCAATGGGAGGCCGTACAGGGACCCATGACAGACTCTGGACTTGGCAGCAGCATGAGGAGGCGGTATATAGGGGCTTATGGCAGATTAGGGGCCTGGCAGCAGCTATAGGAGGCCCGTAATCTGCCAGCACCCTATGTCAAAAAATTCAACACACCAGCAGTGTGAGGAGACCTGAAAGTGGCACATGGCAGAGTGTGGCGATGGAGACAGCAGCAATGGGAGGCCGTACAGGGACCCATGACAGACTCTGAACTTGGCAGCAGCATGAGGAGGCGGTATATAGGGGCCCATGGCAGATTAGGGGCCTGGCAGCAGCTATAGGAGGCCCGTAATCTGCCAGCACCCTATGTCAAAAAATTCAACACACCAGCAGTGTGAGGAGACCTGAAAGTGGCACATGGCAGAGTGTGGCGATGGAGACAGCAGCAATGGGAGGCCGTACAGGGACCCATGACAGACTCTGGACTTGGCAGCAGCATGAGGAGGCGGTATATAGGGGCCCATGGCAGATTAGGGGCCTGGCAGCAGCTATGGGAGGCCCGTAATCTGCCAGCACCCTATGTCAAAAAATTCTACACACCAGCAGTGTGTGAGGAGACCTGAAAGTGGCACATGGCAGAGTGTGGCGATGGAGACAGCAGCAATGGGAGGCCGTACAGGGACCCATGACAGACTCTGGACTTGGCAGCAGCATGAGGAGGCGGTATATAGGGGCCCATGGCAGATTAGGGGCCTGGCAGCAGCTATGGGAGGCCCGTAATCTGCCAGCACCCTATGTCAAAAAATTCAACACACCAGCAGTGTGTGAGGAGACCTGAAAGTGGCACATGGCAGAGTGTGGCGATGGAGAAAGCAGCAATGGGAGGCCGTACAGGGACCCATGAGAGACTCTGGACCTGGCAGCAGCATGAGGAGGCGGTATATAGGGGCCCATGGCAGATTAGGGGCCTGGCAGCAGCTATGTGAGGCCCGTAATCTGCCTGCACCCTATGTCAAAAAATTAAACACACCAGCAGTGTGAAGAGACCTGAAAGTGGCACATGGCATGAGAGACTCTGGACCTGGCAGCAGCAGGAGGAGGCGGTATAGGGGCCCATGGCTGATTAGGGGCCTGGCAGCAGCTATGTGAGGCCCGTTATCTTGCAGCACCCTATGTCAAAAAATTTAACACACCAGCAGTGTGAAGATACCTGAAAGTGGCACATGGCAGCAGAGTGTGGCGATGGAGACAGCAGCAATGGGAGGCCGTACAGGGACCCATGAGAGACTCTGGACCTGGCAGCAGCAGGAGGAGGTGGTATATAGGGGCCCATGGCAGATTAGGGGCCTGGCAGCAGCTATGTGAGGCCCGTAATCTGCCTGCACCCTATGTCAAAAAATTTAACACACCAGCAGTGTGAAGAGACCTGAAAGTGGCACATGGCAGCAGAGTGTGGCGATGGAGACAGCAGCAATGGGAGGCCGTACAGGGACCATGACAGACTCTGGACTTGGCAGCAGCATGAGGAGGCGGTATATAGGGGCCTATGGCAGATTAGGGGCCTGGCAGCAGCTATGTGAGGCCCGTAATCTGCCTGCACCCTATGTCAAAAAATTTAACACACCAGCAGTGTGAAGAGACCTGAAAGTGGCACATGGCAGCAGAGTGTGGCGATGGAGACAGCAGCAATGGGAGGCCGTACAGGGACCATGACAGACTCTGGACTTGGCAGCAGCATGAGGAGGCGGTATATAGGGGCCCATGGCAGATTAGGGGCCTGGCAGCAGCTATGTGAGGCCCGTAATCTGCCTGCACCCTATGTCAAAAAATTAAACACACCAGCAGTGTGAAGAGACCTGAAAGTGGCACATGGCATGAGAGACTCTGGACCTGGCAGCAGCAGGAGGAGGCGGTATAGGGGCCCATGGCTGATTAGGGGCCTGGCAGCAGCTATGTGAGGCCCGTTATCTTGCAGCACCCTATGTCAAAAAATTTAACACACCAGCAGTGTGAAGAGACCTGAAAGTGGCACATGGCAGCAGAGTGTGGCGATGGAGACAGCAGCAATGGGAGGCCGTACAGGGACCCATGAGAGACTCTGGACCTGGCAGCAGCAGGAGGAGGTGGTATATAGGGGCCCATGGCAGATTAGGGGCCTGGCAGCAGCTATGTGAGGCCCGTAATCTGCCTGCACCCTATGTCAAAAAATTTAACACACCAGCAGTGTGAAGAGACCTGAAAGTGGCACATGGCAGCAGAGTGTGGCGATGGAGACAGCAGCAATGGGAGGCCGTACAGGGACCATGACAGACTCTGGACTTGGCAGCAGCATGAGGAGGCGGTATATAGGGGCCCATGGCAGATTAGGGGCCTGGCAGCAGCTATGTGAGGCCCGTAATCTGCCTGCACCCTATGTCAAAAAATTTAACACACCAGCAGTGTGAAGAGACCTGAAAGTGGCACATGGCAGCAGAGTGTGGCGATGGAGACAGCAGCAATGGGAGGCCGTACAGGGACCCATGAGAGACTCTGGACCTGGCAGCAGCAGGAGGAGGTGGTATATAGGGGCCCATGGCAGATTAGGGGCCTGGCAGCAGCTATGTGAGGCCCGTAATCTGCCTGCACCCTATGTCAAAAAATTTAACACACCAGCAGTGTGAAGAGACCTGAAAGTGGCACATGGCAGCAGAGTGTGGCGATGGAGACAGCAGCAATGGGAGGCCGTACAGGGACCATGACAGACTCTGGACTTGGCAGCAGCATGAGGAGGCGGTATATAGGGGCCCATGGCAGATTAGGGGCCTGGCAGCAGCTATGTGAGGCCCGTAATCTGCCTGCACCCTATGTCAAAAAATTTAACACACCAGCAGTGTGAAGAGACCTGAAAGTGGCACATGGCAGCAGAGTGTGGCGATGGAGACAGCAGCAATGGGAGGCCGTACAGGGACCATGACAGACTCTGGACTTGGCAGCAGCATGAGGAGGCGGTATATAGGGGCCCATGGCAGATTAGGGGCCTGGCAGCAGCTATGTGAGGCCCGTAATCTGCCTGCACCCTATGTCAAAAAATTTAACACACCAGCAGTGTGAAGAGACCTGAAAGTGGCACATGGCAGCAGAGTGTGGCGATGGAGACAGCAGCAATGGGAGGCCGTACAGGGACCATGACAGACTCTGGACTTGGCAGCAGCATGAGGAGGCGGTATATAGGGGCCCATGGCAGATTAGGGGCCTGGCAGCAGCTATGTGAGGCCCGTAATCTGCCTGCACCCTATGTCAAAAAATTTAACACACCAGCAGTGTGAAGAGACCTGAAAGTGGCACATGGCAGCAGAGTGTGGCGATGGAGACAGCAGCAATGGGAGGCCGTACAGGGACCATGACAGACTCTGGACTTGGCAGCAGCATGAGGAGGCGGTATATAGGGGCCCATGGCAGATTAGGGGCCTGGCAGCAGCTATGTGAGGCCCGTAATCTGCCTGCACCCTATGTCAAAAAATTTAACACACCAGCAGTGTGAAGAGACCTGAAAGTGGCACATGGCAGCAGAGTGTGGCGATGGAGACAGCAGCAATGGGAGGCCGTACAGGGACCATGACAGACTCTGGACTTGGCAGCAGCATGAGGAGGCGGTATATAGGGGCCCATGGCAGATTAGGGGCCTGGCAGCAGCTATGTGAGGCCCGTAATCTGCCTGCACCCTATGTCAAAAAATTTAACACACCAGCAGTGTGAAGAGACCTGAAAGTGGCACATGGCAGCAGAGTGTGGCGATGGAGACAGCAGCAATGGGAGGCCGTACAGGGACCATGACAGACTATGGACTTGGCAGCAGCATGAGGAGGCGGTATATAGGGGCCCATGGCAGATTAGGGGCCTGGCAGCAGCTATGTGAGGCCCGTAATCTGCCTGCACCCTATGTCAAAAAATTTAACACACCAGCAGTGTGAAGAGACCTGAAAGTGGCACATGGCAGCAGAGTGTGGCGATGGAGACAGCAGCAATGGGAGGCCGTACAGGGACCATGACAGACTCTGGACTTGGCAGCAGCATGAGGAGGCGGTATATAGGGGCCCATGGCAGATTAGGGGCCTGGCAGCAGCTATGTGAGGCCCGTAATCTGCCTGCACCCTATGTCAAAAAATTTAACACACCAGCAGTGTGAAGAGACCTGAAAGTGGCACATGGCATGAGAGACTCTGGACCTGGCAGCAGCAGGAGGAGGCGGTATAGGGGCCCATGGCTGATTAGGGGCCTGGCAGCAGCTATGTGAGGCCCGTTATCTTGCAGCACCCTATGTCAAAAAATTTAACACACCAGCAGTGTGAAGAGACCTGAAAGTGGCACATGGCAGCAGAGTGTGGCGATGGAGACAGCAGCAATGGGAGGCCGTACAGGGACCCATGAGAGACTCTGGACCTGGCAGCAGCAGGAGGAGGTGGTATATAGGGGCCCATGGCAGATTAGGGGCCTGGCAGCAGCTATGTGAGGCCCGTAATCTGCCTGCACCCTATGTCAAAAAATTTAACACACCAGCAGTGTGAAGAGACCTGAAAGTGGCACATGGCAGCAGAGTGTGGCGATGGAGACAGCAGCAATGGGAGGCCGTACAGGGACCATGACAGACTCTGGACTTGGCAGCAGCATGAGGAGGCGGTATATAGGGGCCCATGGCAGATTAGGGGCCTGGCAGCAGCTATGTGAGGCCCGTAATCTGCCTGCACCCTATGTCAAAAAATTTAACACACCAGCAGTGTGAAGAGACCTGAAAGTGGCACATGGCAGCAGAGTGTGGCGATGGAGACAGCAGCAATGGGAGGCCGTACAGGGACCATGACAGACTATGGACTTGGCAGCAGCATGAGGAGGCGGTATATAGGGGCCCATGGCAGATTAGGGGCCTGGCAGCAGCTATGTGAGGCCCGTTATCTTGCAGCACCCTATGTCAAAAAATTAAACACACCAGCAGTGTGAAGAGACCTGAAAGTGGCACATGGCAGCAGAGTGTGGCGATGGAGACAGCAGCAATGGGAGGCCGTACAGGGACCCATGAGAGACTCTGGACTTGGCAGCAGCATGAGGAGGCGGTATATAGGGGCCCATGGCAGATTAGGGGCCTGGCAGCAGCTATGTGAGGCCCGTTATCTTGCAGCACCCTATGTCAAAAAATTAAACACACCAGCAGTGTGAAGAGACCTGAAAGTGGCACATGGCAGCAGAGTGTGGCGATGGAGACAGCAGCAATGGGAGGCCGTACAGGGACCCATGAGAGACTCTAGACTTGGCAGCAGCATGAGGAGGCGGTTTATAGGGGCCCATGGCAGATTAGGGGCCTGGCAGCAGCTATGTGAGGCCCGTAATCTGCCTGCACCCTATGTCAAAAAATTTAACACACCAGCAGTGTGAAGAGACCTGAAAGTGGCACATGGCAGCAGAGTGTGGCGATGGAGACAGCAGCAATGGGAGGCCGTACAGGGACCCATGAGAGACTCTAGACTTGGCAGCAGCATGAGGAGGCGGTATATAGGGGCCCATGGCAGATTAGGGGCCTGGCAGCAGCTATGTGAGGCCCGTAATCTGCCTGCACCCTATGTCAAAAAATTTAACACACCAGCAGTGTGAAGAGACCTGAAAGTGGCACATGGCAGCAGAGTGTGGCGATGGAGACAGCAGCAATGGGAGGCCGTACAGGGACCCATGAGAGACTCTGGACTTGGCAGCAGCATGAGGAGGCGGTATATAGGGGCCCATGGCAGATTAGGGGCCTGGCAGCAGCTATGTGAGGCCCGTTATCTTGCAGCACCCTATGTCAAAAAATTAAACACACCAGCAGTGTGAAGAGACCTGAAAGTGGCACATGGCAGCAGAGTGTGGCGATGGAGACAGCAGCAATGGGAGGCCGTACAGGGACCCATGAGAGACTCTAGACTTGGCAGCAGCATGAGGAGGCGGTTTATAGGGGCCCATGGCAGATTAGGGGCCTGGCAGCAGCTATGTGAGGCCCGTAATCTGCCTGCACCCTATGTCAAAAAATTTAACACACCAGCAGTGTGAAGAGACCTGAAAGTGGCACATGGCAGCAGAGTGTGGCGATGGAGACAGCAGCAATGGGAGGCCGTACAGGGACCCATGAGAGACTCTAGACTTGGCAGCAGCATGAGGAGGCGGTATATAGGGGCCCATGGCAGATTAGGGGCCTGGCAGCAGCTATGTGAGGCCCGTAATCTGCCTGCACCCTATGTCAAAAAATTTAACACACCAGCAGTGTGAAGAGACCTGAAAGTGGCACATGGCAGCAGAGTGTGGCGATGGAGACAGCAGCAATGGGAGGCCGTACAGGGACCCATGAGAGACTCTGGACTTGGCAGCAGCATGAGGAGGCGGTATATAGGGGCCTATGGCAGATTAGGGGCCTGGCAGCAGCTATAGGAGGCCCGTAATCTGCCAGCACCCTATGTCAAAAAATTAAACACACCAGCAGTGTGAGGAGACCTGAAAGTGGCACATGTTTGAGGCATGATTCATGGCGGATTTAGTCAGTTGTGTCAGGAACTGGTGGTTTGAAATCCAGACTAATCCACGCCTGATTCATTTTCACAAACGTGAGTCTCTCCACACTTTGGGTGGACAGTCGTGTCCTCCGCGGAGTTACAATACCTCCTGCCGCACTAAACACGCGCTCCGATGCCACGCTACTGGCCGGGCATGACAGCCTTTCAAGGGCAAATTCAGCTAGTTGGGGCCAAAGGTCAAGTTTCGTTGCCCAGTAGTCAAGGGGATTGTCTACCTCGGTTGGCAGGGTGCTGTCCAAGTAGGCCCAAGCCTGTTGTTTGAGCTCCTGCTCCAGGTCCACCTGATGCTGCTGCTGCTGCTGCGGCTGGTTAGTAGTTTCCTCACTGCGCTGGTGAAGAAAGCTACTCATCATCGACTGCAGACTGAGGCAGCCACTGCTGGTGGAGCTGCCACTGCTCCTACCACCCCACCCCTCCCCTGCTGCCATGCCAGCGGAACGCGAGCGCACAGGGCCCACAGTGTCTGAGGATGGACGTTGGCGCACAAAGGCAGAGACCAACTGACTACATAGGTGGTTTTTATAGTACGTAATTTTGGCCTCCCTCTCAGCAGGTGTGAAAAAGGCCACCATTTTGGACCGGTAGCGAGGGTCCAACAAGGTGGACAGCCAAAAGTCATCCCTCTGTCTGATGGTTATTATTCGGCTGTCGCTACGCAAGCAACCGAGCATGCTATGGGCCATTTGTGCCAAGGAATGCGAGGGACTCCCTGCCTCCATCTCCACAGCATACTGCCACGGTGCGTCTGGGTCCTCTGTCTCCTCCTCCTCCTCCTCTACCAGATGCTCCTGCTCCTCCACTCCTGTCCGCTGAGTGGAAAAACCACCCATTTCACTCAATAATTCCTGAGCACAAATGTCCTCCTCTACCTCCTCCTCTTCTTCCTGTCCTGCCCCCACAGGGGTCATGTGGCGTTGAGATCTGTGCGCCACGTCTACCGCACCCTGACCAGCCATTGTTAACAGCATTTGTTCCAGGACGTGCAACAGAGGAATGACGTCGTTCATCCCATAGTCCTGCCGACTCACGAATAGCGTGGCCTCCTCAAAGGGCCTGAGCAAGCGGCAGGTGTCACGCATGAGCTGCCAATGGCTGACATCTAAGTTACACAGGGGAGTACCTTTATCCGCTTGTAACATCAGGAAATCGGTGATGGCCTTTCGCTGCTCGTAAAGGCGGTCTAACATGTGTAGGGTTGAATTCCACCTTGTTGCAACGTCGCAGATCAGGCGATGCTGTGGAATTCCGTTCTGCCGCTGCAGCTCAATGAGGGTGTTCTTTGCGGTGTAGGAATGGCTGAAATGCATGCACAGTTTACGTGACATTTTAAGGATGTCTTGCAGTGGGATGGTGGATTTTAGGAACCGCTTGACAACCAGATTGAACACGTGAGCCATGCATGGCGCATGGCACAACCTTCCTTGACGCAGAGCAGACACCATGTTCTTTCCGTTGTCAGTCAACATGGTTCCGATTTTTAGTTTGCGCGGAGACAGCCATCTGTCGATTTCTCTGTTCATTACACTCAGCAGTTCCTCCCCTGTGTGACTACGTTCGCCAAGGCATACCAGGTGCAGCACAGCGTGACACCGTTGCGCCCTGCACATGTGATATGCCGGTCGGGTAATGGGACTTGGCACGGGGGTGGCGGCTGAGGACACGGCGGAAAAAGAGGTGGTAGAGGCGGACATGCTTGCTGGACCAAGGACGTGCAAACGTGGAGGCAAAAGCGTCGTGACCTGTCCAAGTTGCTGGTGCGGCTGTGCCGGCACCACGTTCACCCAGTGGGCCGTAAATGACATGTACTGTCCCTGACCGTAGTTACAGCTCCACACGTCGGCGCTGCCGTGCACTTTGGCAGAGACCGACATGCTCAAAGACTGGCCCACCATCTCTTCTACATGTGAATGCAGGGCTGGCACTGCCTTTTGGGCAAAGAAATGACGGCTTGGCACTCTCCACCGCGGCGCGGCACAAGCCATCATTTCTCGGAAAGGTGCTGAGTCCACCAGTTGGAAAGGGAGGGACTGCAGCACCAGCAACTTGGACAGGAGGACGTTCAGCTTTTGCACCGTCGGGTGCGTGCTCGCAAACTGTTGTCTCTTGGATACGGATTCCAAGAAAGACTGTTGACGGAATCCGAGAAGAGGAGTAGCAGGAGAAGGAGCATCTGAACGAGCGGAAGATGCCAACGAGCGACAACTCCCCTCAGCAGAGGTGTTGGAGCCTTGACTGGCTGATAGAGGGCGATTGACGACGTCGGGTGACGGAGCAAGTAACGGAGCGGGTGATGGAGCGGGGGCTGGGGCAGGCAGAACCGCCGTATGTTTATCACGGTTTTCCCAGGCCACCGAATGGTGACGCTGCATATGCTGACGCAACGCTGTAGTCCCAACATGGGCCCCCTGGCCACGCTTGCATTTCTGGCCACATAGTCGACATACGGCTACGTTTACTTCCTCGGGCGGCTTGAGGAAAAATTGCCACACCACCGAGTAGGAAACTTTGCCCCCGCTACTCTTCACTGGCTGACTGCTACTTCCTCCGTGCGCACCGGCACCACTACTGGCCGTGGTGGTAGGCTGCAGTGGAGCTGGTGCTCTACTCCGTGGACGTTTGGCTCCACTGACACTGATGCGACCCTGCTGCTGTCTCCTGGGCAACCCACCGACTGTTTTGCTCGCTGCCAAGCTGCCACCCTCTTCTCCTGATGATGCGGAAGAAATTGCCTGATGACGACGAGGCTGCCAAGTGCGATCAACCTCCTCATCATCAAGTAGGGTCTCCGCCTCACTACTAGCCCCCTCGGCTGCGTCTGGGTCAGGAGACAGACCTGTCTCTAGACCGGCTACCGAGCCACTCTCCTCGCCAGTACTTGTTCGCTTGGCTGCTGAAAAGGCCGATGTCTCCCCCCGTTCCTGACCGCCCTCTGTTAGCTCTTCCTCACTGTACAGTGGGGCTGAGCCCACAGCATGCGATACTTCGCTTGGTGAGGGAACAGCAAAGGACAGGGGCAGGTAGAGGACACGTGATTTCAGTGGGCTTGGTCCCGGGCCATGCCAACTAACGGTTGTGTCTGACGTACCCACCGACCGTTGGCTGTAGGTGTCAGAGGTGACCTGGGAAGAGGAAGACGACCGAGCCAACCAATCAATGACGGCAGGGTTGTCGGTGGAGACACGACCGCTGGATGACACCGGGAGCACTGGCCTCTGGCTGCGAATACTGCTGCCTCGACCCCTTCCTCTGCTGCCACGTCTGCTCGCTCCTAAAACATTGCCTCCTCTGCCACTCCTCTGCATGTTGTCTGACATACTATTTAATTCAACGATTAGGTGTCCCTGAGTAACAATTCTCTGGCACTCAGTAACAATTCTGTCTGTCCCTGAGTATGAATTCTGTGGCCCTGAGTAACAATTCTGTGTCTGTGCGAGTAACAATTCTGTGTCTGTGCGAGTAACAATTCTGTGTCTGTGCAAGTAACAATTTTGTGTCTGTGCGAGTAACAATTCTCTGGCACTCAGTAACAATTCTGTCTGTCCCTGAGTAACAATTCTCTGGCACTCAGTAACAATTCTGTCTGTCCCTGAGTAACAATTCTCTGGCACTCAGTAACAATTCTGTCTGTCCCTGAGTAACAATTCTCTGGCACTCAGTAACAATTCTGTCTGTCCCTGAGTATGAATTCTGTGGCCCTGAGTAACAATTCTGTGTCTGCGCGAGTAACAATTCTGTGTCTGTGCAAGTAACAATTTTGTGTCTGTGCAAGTAACAATTTTGTGTCTGTGCGAGTAACAATTCTCTGGCACTCAGTAACAATTCTGTCTGTCCCTGAGTAACAATTCTCTGGCACTCAGTAACAATTCTGACTGTCCCTGAGTAACAATTCTCTGGCACTCAGTAACAATTCTGTCTGTCCCTGAGTAACAATTCTCTGGCACTCAGTAACAATTGTGTGTCTGTGCAAGTAACAATTCTGTGTCTGTGCAAGTAACAATTTTGTGTCTGTGAGAGTAACAATTCTCTGGCACTCAGTAACAATTCTGTCTGTCCCTGAGTAACAATTCTCTGGCACTCAGTAACAATTCTGTCTGTCCCTGAGTATGAATTCTGTGGCCCTGAGTAACAATTCTGTCTCTGTGCGAGTAACAATTCTGTGTCTGTGCAAGTAACAATTTTGTGTCTGTGAGAGTAACAATTCCCTGGCACTCAGTAACAATTCTGTCTGTCCCTGAGTAACAATTCTCTGGCACTCAGTAACAATTCTGTCTTCCCTGAGTAACAATTCTCTGGCACTCAGTAACAATTCTGTCTGTCCCTGAGTATGAATTCTGTGGCCCTGAGTAACAATTCTGTCTCTGTGCGAGTAACAATTCTGTGTCTGTGCAAGTAACAATTTTGTGTCTGTGAGAGTAACAATTCTCTGGCACTCAGTAACAATTCTGTCTGTCCCTGAGTAACAATTCTCTGGCACTCAGTAACAATTCTGTCTGTCCCTGAGTATGAATTCTGTGGCCCTGAGTAACAATTGTGTGTCTGTGCAAGTAACAATTCTGTGTCTGTGCAAGTAACAATTTTGTGTCTGTGAGAGTAACAATTCTCTGGCACTCAGTAACAATTCTGTCTGTCCCTGAGTAACAATTCTCTGGCACTCAGTAACAATTCTGTCTGTCCCTGAGTAACAATTCTGTCTGTCCCTGAGTATGAATTCTGTGGCCCTGAGTAAGAATTCTCTGGCACTCAGTAACAATTCTGTCTGTCCCTGAGTATGAATTCTGTGGCCCTGAGTAACAATTGTGTGTCTGTGCAAGTAACAATTCTGTGTCTGTGCAAGTAACAATTTTGTGTCTGTGAGAGTAACAATTCTCTGGCACTCAGTAACAATTCTGTCTGTCCCTGAGTAACAATTCTCTGGCACTCAGTAACAATTCTGTCTGTCCCTGAGTATGAATTCTGTGGCCCTGAGTAACAATTCTGTCTCTGTGCGAGTAACAATTCTGTCTCTGTGCGAGTAACAATTCTGTGTCTGTGCAAGTAACAATTTTGTGTCTGTGAGAGTAACAATTCTCTGGCACTCAGTAACAATTCTGTCTGTCCCTGAGTAAGAATTCTCTGGCACTCAGTAACAATTCTGTCTGTCCCTGAGTAACAATTCTCTGGCACTCAGTAACAATTCTGTCTGTCCCTGAGTAACAATTCTGTCTGTCCCTGAGTATGAATTCTGTGGCCCTGAGTAAGAATTCTCTGGCACTCAGTAACAATTCTGTCTGTCCCTGAGTATGAATTCTGTGGCCCTGAGTAACAATTGTGTGTCTGTGCAAGTAACAATTCTGTGTCTGTGCAAGTAACAATTTTGTGTCTGTGAGAGTAACAATTCTCTGGCACTCAGTAACAATTCTGTCTGTCCCTGAGTAACAATTCTCTGGCACTCAGTAACAATTCTGTCTGTCCCTGAGTAACAATTCTCTGGCACTCAGTAACAATTCTGTCTGTCCCTGAGTAACAATTCTCTGGCACTCAGTAACAATTCTGTCTGTCCCTGAGTAACAATTCTGTCTGTCCCTGAGAATGAATTCTGTGGCCCTGAGTAAGAATTCTCTGGCACTCAGTAACAATTCTGTCTGTCCCTGAGTAACAATTCTCTGGCACTCAGTAACAATTCTGTCTGTCCCTGAGTATGAATTCTGTGGCCCTGAGTAACAATTGTGTGTCTGTGCAAGTAACAATTCTGTGTCTGTGCAAGTAACAATTTTGTGTCTGTGAGAGTAACAATTCTCTGGCACTCAGTAACAATTCTGTCTGTCCCTGAGTAACAATTCTCTGGCACTCAGTAACAATTCTGTCTGTCCCTGAGTAACAATTCTGTCTGTCCCTGAGTATGAATTCTGTGGCCCTGAGTAAGAATTCTCTGGCACTCAGTAACAATTCTGTCTGTCCCTGAGTATGAATTCTGTGGCCCTGAGTAACAATTGTGTGTCTGTGCAAGTAACAATTCTGTGTCTGTGCAAGTAACAATTTTGTGTCTGTGAGAGTAACAATTCTCTGGCACTCAGTAACAATTCTGTCTGTCCCTGAGTAACAATTCTCTGGCACTCAGTAACAATTCTGTCTGTCCCTGAGTATGAATTCTGTGGCCCTGAGTAACAATTCTGTCTCTGTGCGAGTAACAATTCTGTGTCTGTGCAAGTAACAATTTTGTGTCTGTGAGAGTAACAATTCTCTGGCACTCAGTAACAATTCTGTCTGTCCCTGAGTAAGAATTCTCTGGCACTCAGTAACAATTCTGTCTGTCCCTGAGTAACAATTCTCTGGCACTCAGTAACAATTCTGTCTGTCCCTGAGTAACAATTCTGTCTGTCCCTGAGTATGAATTCTGTGGCCCTGAGTAAGAATTCTCTGGCACTCAGTAACAATTCTGTCTGTCCCTGAGTATGAATTCTGTGGCCCTGAGTAACAATTGTGTGTCTGTGCAAGTAACAATTCTGTGTCTGTGCAAGTAACAATTTTGTGTCTGTGAGAGTAACAATTCTCTGGCACTCAGTAACAATTCTGTCTGTCCCTGAGTAACAATTCTCTGGCACTCAGTAACAATTCTGTCTGTCCCTGAGTAACAATTCTCTGGCACTCAGTAACAATTCTGTCTGTCCCTGAGTAACAATTCTCTGGCACTCAGTAACAATTCTGTCTGTCCCTGAGTAACAATTCTGTCTGTCCCTGAGAATGAATTCTGTGGCCCTGAGTAAGAATTCTCTGGCACTCAGTAACAATTCTGTCTGTCCCTGAGTAACAATTCTCTGGCACTCAGTAACAATTCTGTCTGTCCCTGAGTAAAAATTCTGTGGCCCTAATAACGTTTCTGTGGCCCTAAGTAACAATTCTCTGGCACTGAGTAACAATTCTGTCTGTCCCTGAGTATGAATTCTGTGGCCCTAACTAGCGTTTCTTTGTCCCTAAATAACGATTCTGTGGCCCTCATTAACAAGTCTGTGTCCCTGAGTAATGGTTCTCTGTCCCTAAGTAACTTCTCTCTGTCCCCAATTCTCGTTTCTGTGGCCCTAACTCTGTCCCTGTCCCTAGTACAGAGCGGTCTGCCTCTGTTCAATGACTGCAGGCAAATGAAGATTTCCAAAATGGCCGCTATATATACCTCGACCATTACACAGTGCTGGCTGGCTGGCTGCTGATTGGCTGATGCGATCACATGTCGTTGAGGAATGCATTATGGGGCAGCGCGCCTTGTCTGCGCGCCTTCCCCGACATCCCCGCTCCGTCGCCGCACATGTCAGCCGCCATTTTCGGAAAAATTTCGATTCGCGCGTCCGAATTAGGCTGTTTTTCGGATTCGGCACGAATCGAAATTTTTCCGATATTCGACTCGAATTCCACTTCGGATACTTCGATTCGCTCATCTCTAGTTATAACCCCCGTTGGTTTTTGCTATTCATGTCCAAACAGGGAGATTTCCCTTCACATCCTTTCCCATCACAACAGAAAGAAAGTTGTCACCATAACTAGTATCCCCATTGGAAGATAACCCCTAACAGGGACACAGACAGGAATAAGAACCTAACGGGGGCTCTAATCCTTCTCCACTCTATACAAAACTACGAAAAAAAGTTTTGCCTTTAGTTATACTTTAAGATGGCCATGCATGGCAACCAATCAGCTTCTGTTTTTCACTTACAAAACATACCTGAACAAGCTGAAGGCAGAAGCTAATTGGCCGCCATGGACAGGCGCTCCAGATTCTGGATACATTTCCCCCTAAGGCTAGGTTTACACCATAAGGCCCCTTTCAGATGGGGAGGACCCATCAGCAGATCTGCCTGCTCAGCGGGGGGATCTCTATGCCGATCCCCGCTGAACAGGCGGATGACAGGTCCGCTGCTGCAGAGCGGACACAGACACTGCTTGCTGATATCAATGGGATGGTCAGATGGAAATGGACCACCTGTCCTTTTCCACCCAATTGTCATCTGATCCGATCTGCTGGATGGATTGGGAATGGATCCCCATCTGTCTGTTTTTGGAGTACAAGATCAGATTGGATGCCTGCTGAAACCCTGCTTGTCCATAGAGGTCTATGGATGGTCTGATCGGGTCCACCTGAAAAGCTGACAGGTGGACCCGATTGGACTGTCAGTGTCTTCTATGGGGCGGTCAGATGGAAACAGACCGCCTGTACATTTTCATCCGACTGCCATCCAATCTGATCCACCAGATGGATGAGGAACAGATCCCCATTCGTCTGTTTTTGGCGTACAGGATCGGATCGGATGCCAGCGGACACTTGACCGCTGACACCCGCTTGTCCATAGGTGTCTATGAATGGTCCGATCGAGTCCGTCTGAACAACTGACAGGTGGACCCGATTGTCTGTCAGTGTCTTCTATGGGGCGGTCGGATGGAAATGGACCGCCTGTCCATTTCCATCCGACCCACCAGATGGATGAGGAATGGATCCCCATTCGTCTGCTTTTGGTGTACAGGATCGGATGCCAGACACGTCAGCGGTCAACGCTGACACCCGCATGTTCATAGAGGTCTATGGATGGTCCGATTGGGTCCGCCTGAAAAACTGACAGGTGGACCTGATCGGACCGTCAGTGTCTTTTATGGGGTGGTCGGATGGAAACTGACCGCCTGTCCATTTCCACCCGATCCTCCAGATGGATGGGAAACAAATCCCCATTCGTCTGTTTTTGGTGTACAGGATCGGATGCCCGCGGGTGTCAGCAGACACTTGACCGCTGACATCTGCTGGTCCATAGAGGTCTATGGATGGTACGATCGGGTCCACCAGAAAAACTGACAGGTGGACCCGATCGGACCGTCATTGTGAAAGGGGCCTTAGCCCTGGTTCACACTGAATGCTACTTCAGCCGAAGTAGCGCGATTACAAAGCCGCCAGCCAGTGTGATTTCATTTGCGGCTTGCTGACATCTGTGCGACTTCATTCACATATGTCAATTCAAGTCGCACATGAATAAATAATAAATAAATCACCAAAAATAATGCAGAAACCTTTTCATAATCGGTGCTAGTCAGAGCAACACCGACGTGAGAGGTTCCATAGGCACAAATAGGGTGTGACATGTCATGTGATTTTGAACTGTCAAATCGCATGATAAATCACATTGGTGTGAACAGGGGGGGGCAAGGCTAAGTTCACATTTGTACAGGTTAGGAACATGTGCATAATTGTGTGTGTTCCCAACTCGCAGAGAAATGCACTGCAGCGGCACCCATGTGCATCTACACGCCCTGCGCTACACATGGTGCTACGGCGCCATGTGGAGTGTTTTTAACCTCTTCACGCCGGCCGAACACAAATGTTTGGCCTCCCGGCGTCTGGGCCTAGACGCCGAGCGGCCACACATTTGCGTTCCATGCGCGCTCCCAGCACACATGTCCGGTATTCACCGAAAGGTCCTGATCTCTTCTTTTGATCGGGACCTTTCCTGATCATGTGACCGCCGTGATGTCGCGTCACATGACTCTAAACCCCACCCCGCCTCTCGGCTTCTGAAACCCTTAAAGGTCCAGGAGGCGCTGGCGTGAAGGGGTTAAAAAAGGGTTGAGGACTTTTTTTCCCCCTACGTTTCTCATGGGTACAGCAGCCTGTTATGTGCATGCTCACCTATCTGAGCCTGTGGTGCGACGGAGCGCGTTGGTTATAGGGGCAGCTAATTCATTTCAGTGGGCTGCCTTTCGCACATCAATTGTGCAAAAACAGTCCCTCTTTTTTTAAAATTGCGCCACACTGACCCTCATGGTGCTGTAGCACCATGTGGTTTTGCACACACAAAAATGCACAGATTTGCATCCGTTAAAAAGGAAGATTCTGTGCGTGTCAGGAAAGCGCATGTCTCCCAACGTGCACATGCTAGTTCACACTAGACGCAGTTCAGTGTGCTTCTTTTCTCCATTAGAAGTGCATGCACAGTGTTTTCCATGTATTCCAATGGCCCTAGTTCACACCAGTGCAGTCAGTTCCAGTCAAATTTCTGTTGCAGAAAAAAAAAAAGTAGAACATGCTGCATTTTTCTGCACAGAATCATACTGGAACATGGCAAACTGCATCAAAACTGCACCGGAACTGCGTGTGGTGTGAACTGTAAACAAAAACGTATCCGGAGTGCGTTTTGGTAGTGTGATCTGGCCCTCAATATGTAAACCTTGCCTAGGGTCAATTCACACCAGATTTTTTTCTGTATCAAAAATGCATGAATAGTAGATTATATGGTTTCCAATGGCACAATCAGTTCCGGTGCAGAAAACAAAAGTAGAACATGCAGCATTTTTTCTGCAGAGAACTGTAGTGGAATGCAGCAAAAAGCATAAAAAAAAAAAAAACCCACCACATCAGGGGCGGACTGACAACTCATGAGGCCCCCGGGCAATAGGGGATCATGGGGCCCCTGTGTCCTTGCCCAAACTCAAAAAAGCCTATGAAAAAGGTACCAGGGGCATCTCATGGGGCCCCCTTCTGACCCCAGGCCCTCAGGAAGTGCCCAAATTTCCAAATGGTCAGATTGCACTGGCACACATCTACAGGCATCAAAAATGCAGCGAAACAGATCACGTGAAAAAGTAAAAAAGCAGGAAACCTTGGGAAAAAAAGCACTGGAACACACTGAAAACTCATCAAAAATGCATCAAAAACACGCATGCAGAAACGCATCCGGAGTGGGTTTATTTGGTGGGAACTGTAAGCAAAAATGCATCTGGAATGCGTTGTGATTTTGTGGTGTGAACTGGCCCATAGTCTGCATATTATGTGCAAAGTACAGTGCACACTATCAACCAGTAAAAACACACCTGCCATTGATTAATGTACATTAAACCAACAAAAGCTGGTTCCTGATTGGCTGCTGATTGCACAGTAATGCAGTCATCAGATCTTACCCTAGAAGCCACATGCACAATTCTCCTGTTATTCAATGCACACCTAGGTGCCTGTGTCTGGGACAAGAAGCACACTGTGTGCAAATTACACATGCCAGCCATTGCAGCTCCCTCCCTTTGTGTGTCTCTGCTTCTCCCCACCCTGCTTCATATGTGTCTGTCCTCCACCCCCTCCCTTGCTGTCTGCCCTCCCTTAGACTCTTTCCCAGCACTTCCCCTCCCCCTGACACACAGCCCTTCCTGCCTCCACCTCTCCTCTGCAGTCTGTACTTTGATGACAACTCTAGGACCAAGTCCATGATCCCCCCAGACTGAACCCCCCCCCCCCCCATGTGCAAAGGAGCTGAGTGAGCTGCAGGGATCCTTGTGTACAGGTAAGAGGGTTGCAGAGTTGGGGGAGGGGGGCACCTTCCTGCATTGAACCCCCATTGCACAGACTCTGCTCTCACCTTTGTGTTGTTATTGTACTTTGTTACTTGTGATCCTAAATAGAACATTAGAGGAAAAGCAGACAATACATGTTTAGTATTTGGGTGCAGCAGTTCCATACAGTTGTGGATCCAGCTCGTCAACTGGTTGTAGAACTGTGAAAAGTGCATGTGTGTTCAATTGACCAGCAACCATGTAATGTGACGGTACCAAAAGGATTAGGATTGGTCCGATTTTATCACTCAGTCTATGACTCTGCAGAGTTGGGATCTTCTGGTTGATCTTTCACGTCTTCAGAAATATTTTCATATTGTATGATCTTTGTTTGTAATACTTTATACAGCTGCTTTATCAATTGTAAATATTTGAAGTTGTTACTTTTTTATTGAAAAAAGTTTCTTTCTTGCTTTGAAGCAAACTTTTACTACCGATGGTCATTCTCAGTCAGTGTTCCGTAGATCCCTAGGGTTCCTACAGAAGTGTTTGGGGGTTCCTTGAGCTGTGGCTGATTTACCTTCCATCGGATGGTGTCTGGGAAGTTTTGGGGGACAAGGCCATTTAGCAGAGCCATCGGAATGACACCAGTGAACTTATTATCCACCTTTTTTGCTTTGAAACAAATCTTTATTGCCTAAACTAAGGTCCTGCGAAACTCTGGGGTTCCTTCGCAAATGCATAGGGGTTCCATGAGCTGAGGGTGATTGACCTCCCATCTGATGGTGTCTGGGAAGTTTCAGAGAACAAGGCCACTTAGCAGAGCCATCGGCATGACACCAATGATCTTATTATCCACATTTTTTTCTTTGAAACAAATCTTTATTGCCTAAACTAAAGTCCTGTGAAGCTCTGGGGTTCCTTCACAAATGCCTAGGGGTTCCTTGAGCTGAGGCTGATTGACCTCCCATTTGATGGTGCCTGAGAATATTCGGGGACAAGGCCACCTAGCAGAGTCATCAGCATGACGCCAATGAACTTATCTGCCTTTTTTGTTTTGAAATTACCTTTACTACCTAAACTAGGATTCTATGAAGCTCTGTGGTTTCTTCACAGATGTCTGGGGGTTCCTTGAGCTGTGGCTGATTGACCTCCCATCTCATGGTGTCTGCATAGTTCCAGGACCAACGCCACTTGGCAGAGCCAGTGGCATTCCGCTAATGTTCTGTTATCTGCCCTTCTTGTTTAGAGACAAACCTTTACTACTTATGGCAGCCATAATCAACCATGGTCCTGTGGAGCTCTAGGGTTCCTCCAGAAGTGCCTATGGGTTCCTTGAGCTTTGGCCAATATCTGGTAGTGTCAGTATAGTTCCAGTGCCACTTGGCAAGGACCCCTAGACACCTCTGGAGCCAGTGGCACGACACCAATTGTGTTTTTGTCTGTATGGGTAGCATTCTAAACTTTGGGTGGTTATTGGGTAGAATGCCCATCTACACAAGGGTGGTGAGAATGCCACTTAAAGGGCATTCTACCCAATACCCAACTAAGGGGCATTTTCACACTGATTATTAATTAATTGTTTTTAGCAGGGTTTTTTCCAAGACCTGTAAAGGTGGCTTTATGACCCCTAGGTGGTTATTGGCTAGAATGCCCCCTACCCAAGGGTGGAATTATGTTTGGTCAGAATGCCACACAAGGCTGGCATTCTGACCTCTACTGAAAGAGGGGGTCATTCTGCCCAATATCCACCTAGTGGGCATTTTCCCTCTGATCATTAATTGTTTTTAGCAGGGGTTCCCCAAGACCTGTAAGGGTAGCATTATGGCCCTTAAGTGATTATAGGGAAAAATGCCCCTCTGCCCAAGGGTCGCATTCTCTGGTGGTCAAAATGACACCCAAAGGTGGAATTCTGACCACCACTGAGGGGGGGCATTTTACTCAGTAACCACATAAGGTACATTTTTCAACTGAATCTTGATTAATTGGTTTTAGCAGTGGTTCTCCAAGACCTGGAATAATTTTAAGGGTTCCTTCTGGGTTAAAAAAAGTTGAGAAAGGCTAATGTACAGTGTCAAAAGTTGGTATTTCCATTGAATTGTAGGGTTCTTTTGGGGAGTTGGGGATGCATGATTAAGGTAAGTGCTTGTTACCAATGTTTCAAGTACAAGTGATGGTTAGGGGTTCACTTTAAATATTGCCAGGCACCCTGTACAAACTTTGAATATAAAATTCTTATCATGGTTGCAGCTCTGGTGTTCCTCAAATACTTCCTGTTGGTACAGCTATGTTTGTATGTAACCCTGAAGTGCTGTTTCAGTATTGCTGTTCCTATGCATATTCTCATCCAACTTCAGCTCAACATACTCTTGTTGCAGCTCTTGAATTTCCTCCTCTGTTTTCACTCACCTGTAACAGCAAACCGCAATGGTAAAGGTGTAATTGTGACATACCGATCACCCTCTAGAGCGGTTGTAAACCTCAGACTTGAAATTAGAACAAAGCATATTCTTCTATAGCATGTACTTGTCTCTCAGTCCTTAGTCACTTCTATTGAGTTTTCCTGACACCAAGAGAAAAATGGTGACAGGGGAGGGCACAGTCTGTGATTGACAGCCTCAGCTATGTTGCTGTGTGAAGGGGGGTGTATCCCTTCACTCCAATCAGCTATCAAAGCTGTTGTACACTCTTAGTGGTTAGAGCTTCTGCCTTGCAGCACTAGGGTCCTGAGTTCAAATCCCTGTTGGCACTACCTGCATGGAGGTGCATGTTTTCCCTGTGCTTGTGTGAGGCTACTCTGTTTTCCTCCCATGCTCAAAAAACATGCTGGTAGGTTAATTGGCTCCTGTCTAAATTTGACCTAGTATGTATGTATGTACTGTATGTGTACATGTGAGATGGGGGCCTTAAATTGTAAGCTTCTTGATAGCAGGAGCTGATGTCAGTGAAAAGTATGTAAAGTGCTGTGTAAATTGTTAGTGCTATATAAATACCTTAAAAATAAATAGATGAATAATAAAGCCACAAGAAAATATAGCAATGCCGGAACTATGGGATGGCCAAAATGTGTAGCAGCCATAGTAAGATGTCCATGTTGTTGGCTGGATTGGGGTGACCGGTTGGATGGTGATCGGAGTGACTGTCAGCCAAGGAAGAGGGTTCTCTAGTACGAACCTTCGGAGCTCAGCTGTAGAAATATCTATGAGTGATACATAAAATATATGAAGTGACCTTTTAAGCCCCTGTAGTCCAGGGGCCAAATGCGGCAATTTGGCACTATTTGTGCAGCCCCCAGGGCCCTTGCAGATACTAATCTGTGTTTCCCTATCACCCTATTATAGTCGTGACTTCTTGAAGTCTCCTGCTATACAGGTGAAACTCGAAAAATTAGAATATATGTACTCAGTACTTGGCTTGGGCCCCTTTTGCAGCAATTACTGCCTCAATGCGGCGTGGCATGGAAGCTATCAGCCTGTGGCACTGCTGAGGTATTATGGAAGACCAGGATGCTTTAATAGCGGCCTTCAGCTCTTCTGCATTGTTCGGTCTCATGTCTCTCATCTTTCTCTTGGCAATGCCCCATAGATTCTCTATGGGGTTCAGGTCAGGCGAGTTTGCTGACCAATTAAGCACAGTAATCCCACAGTCATTGAACCAGGTTTTGGTGCTTTTGGCAGTGTGGGCAGGTGCCAAGTCCTGCTGGAAAATGAAGTCAGCATCCCCATAAAGCTCATCTGCAGAAGGAAGCATGAAGTGCTCCAAAATCTCCTGGTAGACGGCTGCGTTGACCCTGGACTTAATGAAGCACAGTGGACCACACCAGCAGGTGACATGGCTCCCCAAATCAACACAGACTGTGGAAACTTCACACTGGACTTCAAGCATCTTGCAGTGTGTGCCTCTCCATTCTTCCTCCATACTCTGGGTCCTTGGTTCCCAAATGAGATGCAAAAGTTGCTCTCATCAGAAAAGAGGACTTTGGACCACTGAGCAACAGACCAGGTCTCTTTTTCTTTAGCCCAGGTAAGACGCTTCTGACGTTTGTTTGTTGTTCAGGAGCGGCTTGACAAGAAGAATACGTCATTTTAAGCCCATATCCAGGATCCGTCTGTGTGTGGTGGCTCTTGATGCACGGACTCCAGCCTCAGTCCACTCCTTGTGAAAGTCCCCAACACTTTTGAATGGCCTTTTCCTGACAATCCTCTCCAGGCTGCGGTCATCCCTGCTGCTTGTGCACCTTTTTCTTCCACACTTTTCACTTCCACATAACTTTCTATTATTGTGCTTTGATACAGCACTTTGGGAACATCCAACTTCTTTTGCAATTACCTTTTGAGGCTTTCCGTCCTTATGGAGGGTGTCAATGATGGTTTTCTGCACAACTGTCAGGTCGGCAGTCTTTCTCATGATTGTGATTCCTACTGAACCAGACTGAGAGACCATTTAAAGGCTCAGGAACCCTTTGCAGGTGTTATGGCTTAATTAGCTGATTAGTGTGGGACACTTTGAGCCGAGAATATTGCACCTTTTCACAATATTCTCATTTTCTGAGATTGTGGATTTGGGGTTTTCATGAGCTGTAAGCCATAATCATCACAATTATGACAAATCACGGCTTGAACTATCTTGCTTTGCATGTAATGAGTCTATCTCATATATTGGTTTCACCTTTTAAGTTGCATTACTGAAATAAATGAACGTTTGCACGATATTCTAATTTTTCGAGTTTCACCTGTATGTCTCTAGTTTATGACGGGCTCCAGAAGAATGTTCCCCAGTCTCCCAACAACTCGTATAGCATATTCTTAGTCTCTGCAAGTCTCCTGCAGCATATCTGCAGTTTCTGACCATCTCTTGTGCCATGTCCACATCTCTCACCATCTCCTTTACCATGTTTGCTCTTTTTAACCATCTTGTGTATCATGTCCACATCTCCAGCCATCTCCTGTATTATGTCCTTGGTCTTTAACCATCTCCTGTATTATGTCCACATCTCCGACCATCTCCTGTATTATGTCCTCGGTCTTTAACCATCTCAAGTATCAGGTCCACATCTCCGACCATTGCCTGTATTATGTCCTCGGTCTTTGACCATCTCTTGTATCATTGCCATAAGCTTTGACTATATCCTGTTGAGTGTCTGCTATCTGATGCTGAATATTCACTGAATTTTATGTGCAGCCCTTTCGTGTTGTTGAGTGCCGCACTTGAGGCCTTCCATATCAGTAAAGTTGACCACCACTGCTTTAGGCTACTTTCACACGTAGGAGGTTTTGAAGCATTCTTGTGTTAAAGCAACTGAAAAGCTCAAGAAAAATGCTTCCCTATGCCTGTGAATGTATATTTATGTATGTTTTCACACTCAGGTATTGCACTTTTGGTGTGTCCTGTAAAAGCTCCTGCTTGCAGCATCTTTGGGGCATGTTTGGTGAGTTCAAAAAAACTCCCCAAAAATGCCTCTTCCTATTGAAATCAATGGAAAACACCTGAAAAGCGCCTCAAAAACTCCTCTGAGAAGCATTTTGGTGCAGTTTTTAAGTCACGTGTCCTTTAGAAACGCTCAGAAAGCGCTGTGTTTTTGCGGCGGATCAGTGTGAAAGTAGCCTTAAGCTGACCATAGATTGATACTGTAGTGGGCTAAATAAAAAGAAAAATCTGATTCTTCCAGCTACACAAACAAGATAGATGGAGGAATCTCCCCTGCCAGGACATCGTATTTTGATAGCGGGACTTTCCACTTTTAGCACACACAGATCAGCGGCTGCAACCGCTGATCGACAAAAGTCTTCCAACATTTCTGTTTGACAGAAGTCAATCTAATCCATTTCAATCCATGGCCAGCTTTAGTCTACGAGCTGAGAAGTGGCTAGGTCCATGACTGGCCGTTCGATTCTTTGAGCCTGGGTTCACATATATGTGGTGCGGTCAATTGCATGTAATTCGCACAGGAACCGCATTCCCGTGCAAATCGCATGCGATTTGTGTGCTGTGCGATTGGAGACATACATATGGCTCTAATCGCACAGCACCTGCACCAAAAACGTGCAGGACCCTTTTTTTGGTTCGCACTAGAATCAGATCTCATGGGTATTCAGACCTATGCGATCCGATTTTGCACATCGCACTGCGTTTTGCGGACAGATTACGGGGTGTTGTTAACTTAACATACACACCCGCAGTGGTTCGCATGAACGGGGTGCAATTCTGATGAGGTGCGGAATTGGCACTGAAAACGCTGCGAATTCCGCATCGCATCAGTGTGAACCCGGGCTTAGGCTTCTTATGAAGGAACAGTCATGCATCTGGCAGAAGTCCTTAAGTTCGCACTGATGTGGTGCGGAATTTGCATTCCATGCGACCCGATTCTAGTGGGGACCAAAAAAAGGGTCCTACACGTTTTTGGTGCAAGTAGGGTGCGATTAGAGCCATACAAAATGTATGGCTCCAATCGCGTTGCACACTAATCTCATGTTATTTGCACAGGAATACGGAGCGGTTCCTGTGCGAATCACATGCGATTGACTGCACTGCATATACAGTATGTGAACCCTGGCTTAGAGAGGAATGGTTGCTTTTTCTATTTAAAGCTGAACTCCAGGTATAGGTTTTATTGCATAATTACAATGGTCCAGTTTGGACTGATGCAAGTATGCATGTGCCAATGACATACCTGTTGGGACTGCTGTGAAAGTGGAGAATCACTGTAGTAACCTACTACTGCTACAGTGACCGTACTCTATTCTCTGGATCCTGTGCCAAAAGGCTGCTCTGCTTGGTACAGGCGCAGAACATCTTGATCTCTGATTGGACGAGGATGAGAGATGGGGCATTAACATCCATCTACTTCAATGGCAGTCCCACAGGTATGGCATATGCAAACTGGGACGAGCAGAGACTGTCCTTCTTTCTAAGGCTGGATTCTCACCTTTCTGTGTTCATTGTTTGCAGTGTGGGCACTGAGTATGGGCACTGAGACTATGGCACTTCAGAATGCCTAGTTGCAACATTGCCAACCAATCTTCCACAGTGCTGTCAACCTTGTCGATAAAGTTTTAATCACTAACTTGGCATTTTCTTGCACATTTTTCTAGGATGATGTGACAGTGAAAATCGGCCAATTCTGGAAAGCTAACTCTTTGTAATTTCCATCCTACGACCGCCCAGCTTTCCTCACTCAGATACAGTCCACGGCCATGACTTTTCATCTTGGTCTGAGCTAGCTACTGGCCTCTGGCCTTGAAAAACTGTTCTGGCCTTCGTTTCTTTGAAGGCTTCTACACTCTGTCTGGTGGCATGATTTTTGGTACAATATTTGACATGAAAGACCTGGGTCTGGTTGAAAGCTGAAGGAATAAGACCTACAGCGACCAGTTTGGCCTTCCTTTATTCTCTGGTCTCCTGGTTGCTATAGCCAACAGCTTTGTTTACTCTGATCTAGTGTTGGGGATTTTGAGGCTAGCTGACATTACAACTTTTTAGAACAAAATTTGATGTGAAATACCTGGACTTAGTTGAAAGCTGATGGTATAAGATGTGCATTACCTATGGCTGCCAGGCAGGCCTTTATTTTCATTTTCCAGCCTAGGGTTGGTGATTTGACTATCAGTCGATTTACAACAGATTTTTTTTTTTTTAGAATAATATTTAACCTAAATGACCTGGGCCTGGTTGAAAGTTGCAGGGACCAGATGTACGTTGCTTATAGCAAGCAGTCATTCCTTTCTTCTATCTTCTGATCTACTGGTTGCCAAAGGCACCAGCTATGTTTACTCTGACCTACAGTTGGCAATTTGGTGGCCAGTTAATTTACATATGACTTTTTAGAACAAAATTTGATGTGAAAGACCTGGATCTGATTATAATCTGGAGGGATAAGACATGCATTGCCTATAGCGACCTTTCTTTTCATTTTCCAGCTGGTTGGTTTCTCTTGGCAACAACTTTTTTTCCGTGGACCTAGGGTTGTCAGTTTGGCGGCTAGTTGATCTAGATCTTTTATGAATATTATTTGACATAAAAAGCTTGTCCTGGTTGAAAGATGGAGGGATAGGAGGCACTTCACCTGTGCAACCAGTCAGGCCTTATTTTCCTGGTTTCCATAGGCGACATCCTAGTTTACTCAGATCTAGAGTTGGTGATTTGACTATTAGTTGATTTACAACTGACTTTTTAGAACAATATTTGTCTTAAAAAACCTGGGCCTGGTTGGAAGCTGCAGGAACCAGACGTATGTTGCCTATAGCAACCACTCATTCCTTTCTTCTATTTTCTGACCGGCTGGTTGCCACAGGCACCAGCTATGTCTACTCTGACCTATGGTTGGAAATTGGTGGCCAGTTGATTTACATGTGACTTTTTAGAACAAAATTTGATGTGAAAGACCTGGGTCTGATTGTAAGCTGGAGGGATAAGACATGCATCACCTATAGCGACCAGTCAGTCCTTTCTTTTCACAGTCCAGCCTGCTGGTTTCTTTTGGCGACAACCTTTTTCCTGACGACCTAGGGTTGGTGGCTAGCTGATCTAGAACGTTTTGGTGGCTAGTTGATCTAATACCGTTTTAGAACCATATTTGACATAAACAACTAGGCCTGGTTAAAAGTTGCAGGGATAAGAGGCATGTCATCTGTGCAACTAGTCAGGCCTTACTTCCATACTCTGGCCTGCTGGTTACCGTAGGTAACAGCCTCATTTACACTGATCTAGGGCTGGCGCTTTAACTACCAGTTGATTTAAAACTGTCTTTTTCAAACAATATTTGACTAAAAAGACCTAGGCCTGGTTGTTGGAGTTGGAGGGATAGAAGGTACATCTTCTATAACAACCAGTCAGGCCTTTCTATTGTTTTCCGGCCTACTGGTAGCTCTGTTTACTCTGATCTAAGGCAGGAAATTTGGTGGCCAGTTGTTGTTTTTTTTTATTTTTCTGTATAATTGAAGTTTCTCACTGTGAAGGGTACAAAAAAACCCCAAAAAACACTTTTCTGTCAGAAAACGTTTCATATATAGGTTATCTAATGCGACCGCATTTACCGGCTTCATTCCTCTTATCCATCCGTCCATACACAAAAATTTGGCAATTCTCAGTGACTGACTTCTAGGAAATGCAGATTTTTACTTGTCTCTTGTCCGCAAAGTACCTGGCCTTTTTTGATAACTGCCTGTAGCACGCGGGCTGTTCATGTTGCGCGCACCATTCACCCTGTCCCTTACCCCCCACTCTCTTCCTGTTTTGTGTGTCACAAAGCCTCTTCTAGTCCCTCTGGAGCTGAGAGCTGACCCAGCTGCTTTACAGAACAATTTGAGGGGAATTCTGAATTAACCCCTAATGCTGTCCATTCAGCGGCTGAATTCATCCATTGCACCAGAAGATCAGGAGACTGCATGGCGTGCAGGGATGGTCAGGCCATGGTAAAGCCGCCGTCTGACACGACCAAGTTATTAGTGGGCAAAAGAGAGGGAAGGTGTCACTACAGATATGAGAGAGATGTTGGCGCTGACTTGTCTTTGAAAGTTCAGGTTCCAAAGATTCAGCTTTATCTCACTTAGGTTTCATGTATACGGTTGTCTGACTCAATCAAGTCATCATGGGCTTTTGGATTACTCTGAGTTGCCATTGGTTAGGTTCTGAGCGGATTTTGTATTTAAATTTGCTTGTATGGTGAAGAACAAAAGTTCAGGCGCAAATGTCGCAAGAACATGGAGGAGTCCTCTACTTCCAGTGGACATATATTATTGTGGGCACAGAGCGGTCTTCTCCACTTGGGACACTTCGGGTTGAAACTAACTGTTCCACAGGGGTGTGTGGCGCTAATGCATGTATTAGTACTATTCAATTTGATTGCAACTTCAAGGAACCACAATGTACACTAACATACTACCCATGGTATTTATTTTATTTATTTCAGATACTTCTATAGCACCATGAATTTACTCGGTGCTTTACATATACTGTATATTGTACATTCACATCAGTCCCTAACCCTCAAGGGGCGTACAATCTAAGGTGCCTAACTCACATTCATACATACATATACTAGGTCCAATTTAGACAGGAGCCAATTCACCTACCAGGGTGTCTTTGGAGTGTGGGAGGAAACCAAAGTACCCGGAGGAAGCCCACGCAGGCACAGGGAGAACATGCAAACTCTAGGCGGGTGGTGCCGTGGCTGGGATTCAAACCAACGACCCTAGTACTGCCAGGCGGAAGCGCTAACCATTTAGACACTGTGCTGCCCTGTTTTTCCATTAATGGCGCATGTCCACTTTTTTTGGATTTTTTTGACCCATTGCCAGCCCATTCAAGGAGTGCGCATTACATATGTTCGCACATTGCGGAGCCATTTGTTTTGAGTGGAGCACTGACGTAGGATAATATACTACCCCATGCTGTGGTACGCTGCTGCATGTCTTTTTTTTTTTGGGAAGTTTTGGGGTGTTGCCAACCCATTTTTGGGCTACTCTAACCCAACATACATTTCTGCTAAAAAAAAAAAAAGCACATCAATGAAACGCACAAGAACGCATTTCTAAACCAGCCCTTAGGCAAAATTATGTTTATTTAGATGCCAGTCTTTGAAGCTGGCCATTGATGGGTAGAATTGTGAATGAAAATTCTTAGGAAAAGAAAGTTCTAAAAAAGTAAATTTTGCTTTTGTAATTGTTAGGAGGTCATATTCCACCACAGTGGTGAGAAAATTGGAAGGAGTGTTGGAAATTTTTTTCTTGAACGAATCACTAATGCAGGCCGTACATGGGTCAAACAACGAACGATTTTTCGTCCAAAAATCGAAATCGTTCGCTCAGTAATCCGATGGTGCCATCAGTGATTTAGAAAATCGGCCCGAGAATTGGCGTGATTCTGCCCGCGATTCCAAATGGTACTGAAGTCACAGAAAAACGCACAACATTTATTCCTAATAGCACCCCAAACATGGTGGGATCTATGGTACCTCAAGCAAGGTGGGAAATGGAATCAGAACAGGAGGCGAGGGAATATCTTTCCTGAAACTGAGAAAAGACGTAACAAGGGAGGGAGCTCCAGCACACAGCCTGTGATTGACAGCCTCAGCTCTGTTCCTGTGTGCTGTGTGAAGGGGGATGTGTCCGTTCCCTCCAGTCAGCTTTCAAAGCTCTCCTCAATGATGTAACTTCGGCTCCCCCCTTTTTCACAGCTGAGAGATCCTGTGTAAATTCTGCACTTTGGATGCAGGGGAATGATGTTGTAGATAAACAGGTACAGCGTATGTAGGAGGATTTGTTTTATCTCTGTGTATTACCTGAAGCCAGTCACTGCACTGGGTATATGGAAGTCCTCATGCACACTGGATGTTTTTACAGCGGCTGTTTTTGGCTTTTTGTTTTTTTTCTACAGCCAGTAAACCCCCCAGCATGTTATCCTATGTGTCCATACACACGTAGACTGTAATCAATGTTTTTTGGCTGGAAACAAACCCAGGACTAGTGGGTTGCTGGAGGAGTTTTTAAGGTGTAAAAACGCTCTTACGCTAAAAAACGCGGTAAACACGTGTTAAATTGCGGCAAACCAGCATTTTTGGACTTTTTTTTACTTACAAAAAATGTTTTTGTGGGTCAAAACACCTCTAAGAAATGCTAAAAACCGCAAACAAAATGCAAAACACCTCTAAACGCTAATACAAAAAGGCTAAAAAATGCTGAAAACTCACGTTTTTAAGGTGACTTTACACAGCTAACGTTACCAGCATTATTAACCCCCCCCCAGTGTGCATGGAGACTAAGAGTTTACCACCACTTTAAGACCCCGGGTGCGACTTGCCATGCCATGCGACTTGCAAGTCGCACCCTATTGTCTGCAGTTACAGCAGTCATATTGGTGCGATTCCAACTTGGTTGGAGCCGCACCGCTTTCTAAAGTAGTACATCCACTACTTCAGGTGCGAATTACATAGACATTTGCGTCTGGCAAGCCTCCGATGTCTCGCAAGTTGCACCATCCGACTTTGAAATCGTGCGCCTTCACTGGAAGTTGCATGATTTCAAATTCGGATCGGTTATCAGGGTGTAAGACAAGATTCACACTAGCTTGCATTATAAAATGCAGTGTTTAACTATACAGACCAGTGTCGTGTTGGCTCCATCAGGGAGTTGTGTGAAACGCATTTCAATGGACCTTGGGCTAAATGGTTTGCACTTCCGCCTGGCAGTACTAGGGTTGCTGGTTTGAATCCCAACCAAGGCACCACCTGTCTGGAGTTTACATGTTTTCCCAGTGACTGCGTGGGTTTCCTCCGGGTACTCCGGTTTCCTCCAACACTCCAAAGACATGCTGGTAGGTGAATTGGCTCCTGTCTAAATTGTCCCTAGTATGTGTATGTATGAATGTGAGTTCTGGACCTTAGATTGTACGCCCCTTGAGGGTCAGGGACTGATGTGAATGTACAATATATGTGTAAAAGCGCTGCGTAAATTGACGGCGCTACCTGAAATAAACAGCTGCTGTGCGGTGACATACGGTGCCATCCAGTGCGGTGCAGAAAAATGCAGACATGCTGCATTTTTCTTTACTGAACCACAACTCACACCAGCGTTGCATTGTGAACAGAGCACATAAAAAAAAAACTGCGTTTTATCCAGTGCGGAATAGCGTGGGCCACCGCAGATAGTGTGAATGAGCCCTAAGCTAGAATTTGGTAGCCTATAGCTGGCATGCCTGTAGAAGGTCATTAAGTATTTCTTATCCGGAAATTGCTGTAACAAAACGGGGAAGGGGGGTCGTTGTAGGTAATTGCCAAGAAAAAATCGGCCATCTGGCAACAGTGCTGAAGGTGAAAAGCATGATTGGCTAAATTGATGTTTATTATGTTTGCACTGGCTATTTATATAACCTTGACATGGTTTGAAGACACTGTGGTGATATGTCTGCTAAATAGGACAGTTTCGGTTTATAATCCGTTTGGACGCCAGTATTGAAATGTACTTTATACAGTAGCTTAAGAGATCTGGGCGTTCATTCAAACTTGAGAGTCTTCAAGCACATTCACACTTGTGTGACTTGTCATGCGACTTTGGGGTCCAAAGTTGCATGACAAGTCACGCCCCATGTTTCCCAATGAGTACCACTCATATCTGTGCGACTTCAAGTCACAGCGACTTGAAAGTAGATCCGACTTTTATGCGACTTGAGGACCATAGACCTAAACGTAAACCCTCCAAAGTCACATGCAGGTCGCACCTGAATGATATACATGCGACTTGTGTGCAACTTTGTACAGCACAAAAAAATCGTCCTAGATCAAAGTCACACCAAAGTTGCACTCATCCAAAGTCACGTCAAAGCTGCAATGCAAAGCGCATGATTTTGAAGTTGCACAAGTGTGAATGGGGAAAGTTGTTTTTTTTTTTTATTGTTTGTACTGGCGTGTTCATGCTTTTAAGGCTTGAGCATTTTTTATATTTATTTTTAGCCAATGGGAAGCTAGTTGCTAGGTAAGAAACGCATGTATTTCAGGCACTCCTATAAAGTCTTTTGGGGTAAAAACGTGTGACTCTGCCCCAAAACAAAGCTTGTGTACTTTTATGAGCATTTAAAAAGAAGTATGGCTTTAAAAAAAAAAAAACATTTTTACTCATCTAGGTGGATGCATATTGATCCAATGTTTCATGTGTCCCTCTTCGGCTTTGCAGTGAGAAGTGAGCGATCAAACACCACTGATCGCTCAGTTCTATCCTCTGCTCTGAGCATAGAGCCATGACTGTCAGTTTCTGTCTCTCGGCTCTGCCACTCCAGCACTCATTGGAGCACCGGGTTGGGCTGGCTCAGGCTCTTGGCGGATCGCTGAACTGAGTGCTGGTCCAGGCTTCTGGGTGGATCCCAACCCTATGGTTGGGATCTTTTCAGAGCCTTGATGAGCTGAGTGATGTCAGCCAACAGTGGACTTCAGCACTTGGGTAGCTGAAAACAGGTCACAGAAGTGCAGAAGGAACTGCACTTCTGTGACCTACAGGGGAAGTACAGCCAAAATATAGCTTTGGCTATACTTCTTTAAATAAGAGTTCCAAGTTTGGCCTTTTATACATTGTGAACATAGGAGGTTGGCCACTCAGTATACACAAGAGATCGCTTTGCATTTTCTCAATGAATTCAAAGTGTTCTCTGGAAGAGGTGGAGAGGCAGGGTGGGGATGTGATGCTCTCCACCTCCATCCAATCCAAGAACAATATACATTCATTGAGAAAATGCAAAGCGCTCCCTGAACGGTGCCCATGCTGAGTGGCCGACCTCCAGTGTTCACAACGTAGCAGGGCAAATGCTCAGCACAGGACTCGAAAGCTAGTGGAGGTCACAGGAGTAGTTATGTCTACTACAGGGATTTCCAGCTTCTAGAGCAGCCATTCGCAATGAAGGTTCCATGGAAACTCGGAACTAGGGTTCCTCCAGAAGTTGCTAGGGGTTCCTTCAGCTGTGGCTCCCATCTGATGATGCTTTTGAAGTTTAAGGCCAAGCACAAGTTGGGAGAATCTGTGACATCGCCAGTGGCATTCTGACCAGGGTGGCATTCTTCCCACTGCCCGCTACTAATATAAGGGGTATTTTCCCTATGACCCCTCAATGGACTAATCTTAACGGGGGGCCTGAAAAGGTCAAGGGTTCCTCTGTGTTAAAAGGGTTGAGAAAGGCTGCTGTAGAGGAATCCCATAGGTATGGTTTACCAGGGCTTAAAATTTCAAGTCCTGAGCTACTAGCCAGGCCTTAAGAGTTACTCGCCACCAACAAACACACACAAACAGAGACACCTGTACACACACACACACACACACACAGACATGTACATACACACGCACAAACATGTACACACATGCTCTAGTGAAGCCTAAAATCACACTTCAGATCGCTCAGGAGTGAACGGGGCCTTACGGAGAAACTGTCAAGGTCACCCTTTTTCTGGTTCTGTAATATCAGGTCTACAGATTGTTTGTAGTCAGTCTGAGACTTCTGCAAACATACCTTGGTAAGACTCATCTAGCATCTGGAGTGATCATCAGACTATTTAACCCCTCAGATCTCTCCAACCTTATCAAATCCACACTTTGTTCAACAGTACCAAGCCATGACGCAGCCCTTTTGAACCCCTGAAACACGTTGGCTTTTTTCTTTCTTTTTTTAACTCAAGGGAAAACAAATTGAATCTGGACTTTATACATTCTGCTTTTGGTCCTCTTGTGCAGTCAGTCTGCTGCAGGTAGGAGGAAGCATTTCCCAAGTCCCCTCTCCCCCAGTAATTAGACTGTGCACTGTAACCTTGCGGCATATCACAAGAGGCTGCAGCAGGATATGTCATACATTTCTGAACACTGCAAAATACTTCACAGATACCAGAATTTGCATGAATGTGTCATCTCTGTGCTGGCATCCCAGGACAGGAAGTAGGTGCTCACCCTGTACAAAGATGGCTCCATATTTCTAAAGAAAATGATCTCAGTGAGAGGTATTAAACACCTGTAAATGTGACACTTACTCATTACTTACGTTCCTAACTCCAGAAACCACTAAACAGCTCATCCACTCCCTCATCATATCACGACTCGACTACTGCAACTCCCTCCTCACTGGCCTGCCTCGCCGCTGGCTATCCCCGCTTCAGTCCATCCTGAATACGGCTGCCAGACTCATTCACCTTTCCAACCGCTCCATCTCCGCCACCCCCCTCTGCCAATCCCTCCACTGGCTTCCGATTGCGCAACGGATCAAATTCAAAATCCTAACACTGACGTACAAAGCTGTCCACCATACTGCCCCGAACTACATCACTGACCTAATATCCAAGTACCACCCAGCACGCACACTCCGCTCCTCACAAGACCTCCTTCTCTCTAGTTCCCTGGTCTCCTCCTCCCATGCCCGCCTCCAGGACTTCTCCAGGGTGTCACCCATCCTCTGGAACTCCCTGCCCCAACCCATCAGATTATCACCTACTCTCCTCTCCTTTAGGCGCACCCTGAAAACCCATCTCTTCAGGGAAGCCTACCTCGCCCCCTGCTAACTTGCCGACCTCCTCCACTCTTCCTACCACTCCATCCCCCACAGCTATCTCCTCCTGTGCCACCATCCCCTCCCTCCTAGATTGTAAGCTCGAAAGAGCAGGGCCCTCGATCCCCTCATGTTTTGCATTGTATTGGTATTGTTCTGTCACATGTTCTGTTCCCCTCTGTAATGTACAGCGCTGAGCGAACTATTGGCGCTTCATAAATACTGTATAATAATAATAATTACTTAGCATCTATGCACATAATATATCTGAAGGTCCACTTTAAGGCTCCATTCACACTTCTGCGACTTTGGACACATAGGGTTTTATTTACTAAAGCTAGAAAGTGCAAAATCAGGCATTTTTCTGCATAGAAACCAATCAGCTTCCAGGTTTTATTGCCAAAGCTTATGTGAACAAGCTGAGGTAGAAGCTGATTGGTTTCTATGCAGAAGTGAGCCTGATTTTGCACTCTCCCATCTTTAGTAAATAAAACCCATAAAGTCGTATGACAAGGCACATCCCATGTATTTCAGTGGAAGCAGTTCAAATCTATACGACTTAAAAAAGTTTCCTGCGCTGCTTTGATGCGACTTTCATGCAAGTCGAGTACCATAGTCTGCAATGTAAACTCTCAGAAGTCACATCTTAATGTTATCAATACGGCAATTGTGCAACAGTCAAAGCCAAAGTCGCACCCACCCAAAGTTGCATCAAAATGGCAATGGAAATCGCACGACTTTAGAGACGCACAAGTGTGAATAGAGGCTAAAAAGAACCTGTACTTTGTTGAAGGTAGGCAAAGTAACCAACTCACTTGACAGCATATAGCACAGTCAGGTGGATGACACCAAAGACGTTCTCTCTCCAGCCGAAGCCTACTAACTGGGCAGTGAAAGAGCATAAGCAGATTGATGAGGTCATCCCTCTACTTTGCTGTCATGCCTATCCAATGGCTTCAGTATTTTGGCAGCTACTGACCTGGAACAAGTATACAGATCTGGCGTTCAGGTGTTCTGGGTTAGTGATGCAGGAAATATTGAAGCCAAGAAACCAGACTTTAAAGGACAAGATTACTTCAGATTTAATACTTCCCCATCTCAGTAAGCTATTCTTAGAATACCTCCATTCTTAACCCAAGTGCCCTACTTGCCTCTTTCCAAAATCTGCGTTCTCCTGCATTGTTTACAGCTTCTGCACTTCAGGGCAGTATCTTAGGATAGACTTGAATGGGACCTTTCTCAAATGGTACCACGATTTGAAGTCTGTGGGAAGTTACCAAGACTCCAAGGGAAGGAGGTAGGAAGGCACCTGGGTGATGGTGGTGGTAGGGTGGTGGGGCTATGAAGAAGGCATTGTTTACACTTGTGGCCAAGGGAGGATAAAAACAAGTCGTTGAGCTGTGGTTTTACCAACCCCTGCTTTCACTGCGACCCAAAATTTACACAGGTCACGTTCGGAAAACCGTACCAAATGAATGGGGCCACACCACAACTGTGCTGCAACAGAATGTAATGCTTAGGCCCTATAGCCTATTTTAAGCTTGCCTCTTTCCAAAATTGGCCACTATACACAAAGTTTACAGCTTTTGATCTGCAGGGAAGTAACTTACAATAGACTTGAATAGGACCTTTCTCCAGTGGGAAGTTACCAGGACCCTATGGGAAGGAGTTAAGTAGGCACCTTTCTTCTTTCTCCAGTGGGAAGTTACCAAGTCGCTATGGGAAGGAGTTAAGTAGGCACCTTTCTTCTTTTTCCAGTGGGAAGTTACTAAGACCCTATGGGAAGGAGTTAAGTAGGCACCTTTCTTCTTTTTCCAGTGGGAAGTTACCAAGACACTATGGGAAGGAATTAAGTAGGCACCTTTCTTCTTTCTCCAGTGGGAAGTTACCAAGACCCTATGGGAAGGAGTTAAGTAGGCACCTTTCTTCTTTCTCCAGTGGGAAGTTACCAAGACCCTATGGGAAGGAGTTAAGTAGGCACCTGGGTGGTGGTGGTAATGGTTTGGTTGCAGGGCTAGGGAGTACTTGTCTTTAGGCCTCATTTATACATGTAGTCAAGGAGTAGTTGAGCTGCGGTTTTACCAATCCCTGACGTCACAGTAACCAAAAATCTATACAACAGGCCACATCGAATGAATGGGGTCGCATCACAACCGTGCTGCAGCAGCATATAATACACGCAGTTGTGGTGAAGCTGTATTTCAATGGTTAAAACAGACATTGAAGAGGGAACATATTCCCTTCAAGCTGCCCATCAGATGCAGACGTGCATTTTATTGCGATTTTGTTTTTCAGACGAAAATTTGATTTTCCGAGATTTGGATGTATACAAATCTCCGAACGGACATAGTAATGTATGTGAAAGAATCTGGAAAAAAGTTATAACAAAATTTTAAAAAATGTGTTAATTTGATTATTTTCATTCGGATGACATCACATGATGTGATAGTAGGTCGGGTCCTTGGGGAAATAAATACAATTTTCAAAATCATTTGCTATTTCCTATAAAAAATGTATTTATTATTTATTTCAGGTACTTACATAGCGCCGTCAATTTATGCAGAGCTTTACATATATATATTGTACATTCACATCAGTCCTTAACTCTCAAGGGGTGTACAATCTAAGGTCCCGAACTCACATTCATATATACACATACTAGGGCCAAATTAGACAGCATCCAATTAACCTACCAGCATGTCTTTGGAGTGTGGGAGGAAACCAGAGTACTCGGAGGAAACCCATGCAGGCACAGGGAGAACATGCAAACTCCAGGCAGGTGGTTGGGATTTGAACCAACGACCTTAGCACTGCCAGGTGGAAGTGCTATCCATTTAGCCACTGTGTTCCATTTGTTAATTTGGATGCACATGACGCCAGTTGATATTGTCCAATCAACTCATGCCTTTCTCTTGGTGGGGTTGGACTAGCATCTAAAAATATTGTATCTTTCCTATTCGGTAATATATCGATTATATATCTCCCCTTAAAAACTGCAAAATGTTTAGAATTCTCCCGGACAAACGGATATATATGAAAGGAATGCTGAAAACAAAAAAAACGGGTCAACTTAACGAATATGGCAAAATAAAATCCTTGAATGAATGAACGCATCTAAAATGAAAATTTCTGGCTTACACATGTCCAATGCATACAGTTTTTCAAATAGTGGGGGAACACCATTGCATGTGTGAATGATATCTGCTAAATGAAATTTTTATTTTTTTTCTGTCCATACGTTTTCTGATAGGTGGGCGTCTGCTTGCACCCTCCTCCCTGTACACAGCTGTACATATGGTACTGAGTAAAACTTCTGTCACCATTTTCCTGTAACTTCTTTCCTACTCGCTAAGTTCCACTCCGATCTGCTCATAGTTTCCATACGCACAAAGGACTGTATTCTTAATGTTTGAGCCGAGGATTGAGGACCACGGTGGTGTATAGTTGCCTATTGTGCTTACGTTGCCTTGTCTGTGCTGCAGAGTTGCAGGATCAGCAGATGGGTTCGCCTTATCATGGAGCACATGAATGACACGTACTCCTCAGTTTGCCACTTAACCCCTCACATCTTTGTTTCATGATGGTCAACAAAACGACCAGGGATGGCAAGGTTTTTCTCTAAAGAGAACCTGTCACGTTGCCCATTCAGGGTTTGGACTATGTGTTCCTACAGACTGAGAAGTGAGTAAATGCAGCAAAAGAGAGCCTAAGTGGGTGGAAAAGTGGAGGTTGGAGAGCCCCAAAACCCAGGGTAGTTGGGTTATGCAAAAAGTGACTTCCAAGATACTTATGTTGCCTGTTTGGTGTGCCTGCAAAGGACTATTGAAGCTCCTTGCTCCTCTGCAGCTGTCAAATACCTGGCACACTGGGTATGGGAAAGCATGTGACCTTCTCTTCTATTTCAATGGAAGGTCCTAGCAGCCAACTGCTAGGCCTGAGTCCTGCAACATGACAGACCCGGGTGTCTTCACCGCTCATCTGTGTCACCAACAAAGCCAATTTCTGTGCCGGCTGTAGAGGACCAAGGGAGTACAGGTAACGTGTGTAAATGGGGCTTGGGGGTTTCCTATTGCAAAGATGCTGTCACTTTGCCTTGTATGGACAAGGTGATAATATCTTCTTCAGCTAGGAAGCTAGCACTTTAACCCAATCACCCCCAGGGGCGGACTGACCATTTGGAAACTTGGGCACTGCCTGAGGGCCCGGGGTCAGTAGGCGGCCCCATGAGATGCTCCTGGTACCTTTTTCATAGGCTTTTTTGAGTTTGGGCAAGGACACAGGGGCCCCATGATCCCCTATTGCCCAGGAGCCCCATGAGTTGTCAGTCCGCCCCTGATCACCCCCTACACCTAAAACGTTGGTTGTAATTGTGTTGGAGGGTCAATAGCGAGATGTGTGACGTGGTGGCATGGTTGAGTTCCTGCACCTATTCTCTGAGGAAAAAAAGCCCTGCAGCTAGAATACGGTCATTCAATACTGTAGATAGCTGTATGCTCCATCCTCCTCTCTCGGGCGCAGAAGTACACCTTAGGTTGGAAGCCTCCAACCACCCTTGTGCATGAGGCCTAAAACTGCTTTACACAATCCATTTCAATTGTGTTTTAATATTTCTCATTTCCTGAATCCCAAAAGTGCAGGATTCATTTTGCATACGTCACAATATACCGATTTTTTTTTATTTTATTTTTTTTTTAGAGCATTTTTAAAAGTGCTTCAACACTCACCACACGCTATTCTATTATGCTGATTGACATCTGGGCGATGTGCTCGGGAAAACTACTTTGGGGCATGATAATGAATTTTTGTCCCCAACAGACTTCATCAGGAGAGCCTGAAAAACGTGCGTAATGTACATTTTTCTATGTGATTTCCCCTCCTTACTTTTGACCAAACAAAAACACTCAAGCCTGAAAAACACAAACGTTCTAAGACGCTGACACTCAAATGTGAGATTGCAGCCTTATGGAGGCCATAGATGGTTCGTTTATGGTCGAAAAACGAAACAATGGTCGTCTGTTGCCACTAATGATTGTGAAAATCAGGCGTTTTTCGCAAATTTTCCAGCATGACCGATAAAAGAAATGAGGAGGAACGGCGAAAATCTGCCGATGACATTGCCCCACTAACGGTGCGAAAATCAGCTGATTATTCTTTCGGACGAAAAATCGGCCGATAAACGAACCATCTATGGCCTGCATTAGGGTTCATTCACACTGGCCTGTTTGATAAGACACAGTTTTTAGGGCTTGTTCACATGAGCTTTGGTCTCTGAAGAGTGATCTGTGTTTTGGATCGCTATTACAAGAGCAAGTGACAACCAGCGAGGAGACATTATAGCGCCTCCTCCCTTCCTGCTTGAACTCCTTGATCGCAGCACTAGTGCACTGCATTTGCGTTGCATGGCGCTTGCAGAACAGCCCAATTCACTTGAGTGGGTTTTGTTCACTGGGTGCTACACCCTCCAAAAGTAACAAGGGGAATCATTCCTGCCATGGGCACAAAACAAAGCATTACGACCATGGCATGTGTACACCCCCCCGGCTGCTGCATCTGCGGCTAAAGGGGATAGTGGTTGAGAGGCGATAAAAATGCAGCTTAACTGCAGGGTGTTTCCAGCCCCAAACTGCTGATGTGATTGAAGCCTGAGGCTGGGTCCACACATATGCGGTGCGGTATATTGCATGCGATTCTGATGTGGTGCGGAATTCGCACAGAAAACACTGCAAATTCCACCCTGCATCAGTTTGAACCCGGGCTTATAGTGTAGTGTCTATGTAAGTTCCGGCAGGGGGGCGGTGCAATATGCGTTTCAGCACATTGTGCGATTTTACCTTTTTTTTTTTTTTTTTTTTTTTTTTTTTTTATACTTTATTTGAAGCTTCACATGATGACATTTTAACCTATGTGAAAAAAACTTTAGGGTGATGCTCAAGCACCTCAAAACGTTCCCCTGTGTTCCATAGCGCTTTCAGGTGCTGACGTTGAAGAAAGGTCATCCAAGCTGCTAGAAGCACATCAAGAGATGAGAAATGGAATCGCCGCACACCGTTTTAGCCTAGCTCCTCCTGACCACACCACTCTGATACCCCGCCACACCCATGGGGTTTAATCATAGAGGTGGCCAGGGGTGGACTGACAACTCGTGGGGCCCCCGGGCAATAGGAAATCATGGGGCCCCTGTGTCCTCGCCCACACCCAAAAAAGCCTACCAGGGACATCTCATGGGGCCCCCTACTGACCCCGGGCCCTTGGGCAGTGCCCGAATGCCCAAATGGTCAGTCCGCCCCTGGAGGTGACAGCCACCTCTATGGTTAAGACCTGTCAATGGGGCGAAATGCGTCGGAAAGGTTGTGGCCAGGAGGAGCTAGGCTGAAGCCATAATCTATACCTGTTTGTAGTTTGGTTGGTCTTTGGTGTGTGGTGGTTCCATTTCTTGTCATACTTCATCCATGTCTCTGCAGGGCAGGACAGTGCCATCCAGCGGCCTGCGGAACAATGCAGCACCATACATCACGCCATGTTGTGGGGTAAATAGGGCACTGGCAAACAATTGCTTTCTATGTACCCTGGTGATTATTTACATTCACTGCATGTGTGACCGTACCGTAAAAAGTGATAAATGTACAGCTCCAGTCAGGGGACCAATGTGGACTTCTACGCTAGGCCTCGCATTAACACGCGGCGTGAAAAAGACTATTGTTCTGTACAAAATAAAGTAACAGTTTGGCCTTGACCACCTCCTGATATTGTTAGTCCTTTGTTTCCTGGTATTTTCCTGATAAATATTATACAAGTCGTACTCCCTGTGTAGGCCTCACAGCGTGTTTAAGTTTGCCTGCAGACTTGTAAATAGAGACTCGGGAGAAGTGCAAATTCTCTGAGGTAGCAAATCCCAACAAACACAACTTCTGTTTATATGCAAATCTTTATTTTTTTTCTCATTTTAAAAATGTAAAAACTGACTTGATTTTTGTCTAGAATTTTTCTACAAGTATATATTTCAGTAAATGGTAACATGCTTTGTTGTGTTCAAACTGTAGCCTTCATTTGTTCCAACTGCCTTTCTATGACTGGATTAAAGTAGAATTTCTGCCAAAAATGTTTTCTTCATATCAGGATATAGTGTACGAGGGTTAGAACCTAGGCCCTTTTATTGATCTCTGTCCCCAAGTTTCCCTCACATTCTATGCCTGTTAGACTTGTGAACTTCATTTTGGATGCATTCGTTCATTGAAGAATTTTGTTTCATATTCATCCTAGATTGTAAGCTCCAAGGAGTAGGGCCCTTGACCCCCTCGTGTTTTGTTTTGTTACTGTATTGTCCCATGTTCTGTCCCCCATTATAATGTACAGCGCCGAGCAAACCTTTAACCGCTATATAAATACTGTATAATAATAATTATGTTGAACCGACATGTTTTCGAAATTTATTTTGTATCTTCGGCATTCGTTTCGTATTTCGTTGGTCCAGGTGGATTCGAAAAATGTTAGTTTTTTTCTTTGCAAGGCTGCTATATATTAGTTTTTGGTTTCGATATTTCGGGTGGATTTGTTGTTCATACAAAAAATATTCAATATCTTCGGATGTAACGGAATACAGTAAAGAATGCAAAATTTGGCAGCCCCTGAATTTTTCAAACCTAAGAGTGCATTATACCGTGGAACTGAACTGACTGTGACAATTAGAAATTCAATTTAAATCACAAATTTACTCAAATCCGAGTTATCAAATGAATTTGAAAATTGAATTAATTTCCCCATGGGCTCGAACTACCATTGCATCATGTGATGTCATCCAAATGAAACACATGCATTTGTTAATTTTGTTATAACTTTTTTTTCGGATCCGTTGACATTCATTACTATGTCTATTTGGAGATTTGCATACATCTGACATCTCTTTACCCACGGTGAAATTTGCTCTATTTCTGTTGTCTCCAGGACAGGAAGTGGGGAAAAAAACCTCAATGATGAGGGCACAGACAGCAGAAATGATCCTACAGGAGTTCCAACTCTTCTGCACTATATCCAAAACCTCAATGAAAATGTTTTTTTCTTTTTAGAGGTTCACCCTCTACAAGTCGAGCTTATCGAATCGCCCAACTTTAAGGGTCCATTCATACTATAATGCCGTGGTATCACTTGTTCCCTGCAGTGCTGCGGTGTGTTGCCATTCACTCTGAATGGCACCCCAAAGGACCTTGCTGATGGACCTGACTTGCCATGCGTTGTGGTGTGCTGCTACAAATGGTACAGGCTGGTCATGCTTCACTCTTTCTATGTATTGTAATGATCTATTTACCTTTTTAGATACCACTTTGAATCTCCCAGTTTTTAATACCCTGAAGGTGGGTTTATTGGGCATCCTTAATGCTTTTGTACCACAAACTTATAGTCGTATTATGGTCCCGATGCTCTTTTTATGCATGCAAGGTTTTTCTGTTGAATTGGAAAAGTTCTAACCCTCTCATGGTAGAGCAGATTTGTGGTCTAGTAAACTCCTGCTTTACCCAAATTTAGGTTGACTTGCATGGGTAGAGCTTGCCCCAAAAGGTTTAGCAAATATTTGGCAACCTTGGCTTCATATCTCTGCTTCTCTCTGGGCCAGAGTTTCCATTTCCCAACTATCAAGTTGTCCCTTCCGTAAATCTTCCATATCTTTTGGTATTTTACATCATTTGTCTTGTTTTAGAGAAGGGGATGGCGGCAGTGGACTGAGTGCATTATATTTTTTGTGTGTGTCTTCTGAGTAGGTACAGCATGGTGAGGCTGGCAGAAAACACATGGATTTCAAGTGCAGTAACAGGAATATATTGTAACAAACGTCCAGCAATACACAACAGACCTGGCGGAAGGCAACCCTTTTATGAACCCTCATGAGATGTAACAGCGATGAGACAGAAGACTGAAGTCTTAGAGGTGCCCACAGCATCTGTCTGGAGGAGCAGAATGCAGCCTGGCCAATCTGTACCCAAACTGAGAGGTTTCCAGGACAAATGGCGTGTCCTACAGTTTACCTAGACCTCCGGAACCTTTTCCTGACACTAAGCACTGTAACTGACAGATCGGTATCCTGTCCATATACTACCATTTGCAGAAATGCATGCCAAACCCGGGGGCAAGGGTCTTAAATAGACTATGCCTGACCCAAGATGGCTGCTAAAGTCACATGGAGTGCCAGCATCATCCAATTTACACTGTAGGCCCTATGGCACAGTTTGTACTTTAACTTAAATCAAGGAATGCGCTAAAACCACAAACTATTCCTAATTTAGTGTAGAAACATTAGTGCAAAAGATATATATATCTATTATCAATTAATATCAAAAAATATCAAAATTATGTGCAAAACATAAGTAATTTAAATAATTAAATTTGTGAATATAAAAAAAACAAAAATGTCCAATTCTGAATTTCTTCAAATGTCCAAATAAATCCTTTCCAAATTCAGGTGCTCTCAAAGAAATTGTGCCAAAATCCACCACCAAAAGTAAAGTTGGGTAACTCACCAGAGCTCCATGCTGATCAATCTCTAGATCAGCAAAAAACGCTTTTTTCTCTGGGAGCAGATGCAATGAATCAACTTCTCAGGTGTGATGATCAATAGCTACACATTCATCCATAAGGTAGGTATCCACCACTCAATATAATGGTTCCAGGAGCATTATATCACTCTCTCTTTTTATATCTCTCCACCGAGGTCATGTTTGGGAATGAAAGAGAAAAATCATGGTGCAGCCAGTTTTTTTATAAAAGTATCCAACAATTTAATAAAGATTTACACTCACAAAAAGGGTGTCTTCACCGACACCAGTATAACAGCATAAAACAGCAAATGGTATAACAGTCTCCTGTTCCCCGTACACTCACTACAGCGCTCGTGACTTAATTTTCTCCACAAACGTCAGCATCCAGTAAGCCCTACTAGTTTCGTCATGAATGACGTCTCAAGGGGCGGTCTCTACACTTGTGACAGTTTGTACTGTTAGAAAAATGGAAATTGACGTGCCACACCACTGCTAAGAGGTCCAGATACATGTTTATTCCAATAAAAGTCAGAGGGAGAATCCAAAAAGTAGCCAACACGATATTGTACTCTTGAAACACATTGGTGACTTTTTGGATTGTCCCCCTGACTTTTATTGAATAAAGTTGTATCTGGACCTCTTAGCAGTGGTATGGAACTTCAGTCTCCATTTTTTTACATTACACTGCAAGCCAAGGAAACCATGAAGAACCTCCTGGGGTGTAGAAGTTGCCTGCCCGGGATCATCAACATCAATAATATAGGATGGCAATGGAAGTGAGAGAACCTATGGATCAAGCATTATATTTCCGCTTTCCTCAATATTTTGTACTGTTCACATTCCAAAAACGTGGGCCCAACCCCTTCCATCTCCATTCCTCACTACTGACCCATAACGATGTTAAGAGACCTAGTAAACCAGTAGTGAGCTGTTGTAAGGACTTTCCTGAATTGTTGAATATTGTAGCTGGTTGAAATTCAGGTTGTTACCCATTTTGAATGGGCTGCCTCAATGCAACACTTTTTGACTCCCAGCATAATGTGTGCCAACATGCATGCGTTTATGTACCTTTACAGTATAAATAGGGCCTTACTGGGTCAGTTTGTACTGCTTGCATTCCAGAAACTTGGATCCATCACCATTCCTCACTGCTGACCCATAACTATTATAAGCGGCCTTGCTGACCAGTATTGAGATCTTGGTAGGATTTGCCTAAGTTCTTGAATATTGAAGCTGGTTGAAATTTAGGTTGTAACTCGTTTAAATGGACTGGCTTTGACAGCACAATGTGTGTCAACATGCATGCATTTACGCACCTCTACAGTACAAATAGGCCCTAGGGCCCAGTTTGTACAGCTTACATTCCAAAAACGTAAGCCCACTCCCATCCATCTCAGTTCTTCACTACTGACCCATAACTATGATAGGTGGCCTTGTAGTTAAATGTGGGAGAGACTTGCCTGAATTCTTGAACATTTGAGCTGGTTGAAATTTTGGTCGTCGAGCACCTTTTGTTTCATGGAACACTATGAATGTGCAAATATTTAACACTGTGGAAGTGGCCACGGTTCCCCTTTAGGTTGTCTAAAGTGATTCCAAGAATAATTTGTTTTTCATATATGCGCCTTTTAGAAAATACCGCCAAAAATCATTGCATGCTATATTTTTAATGTAGAGATATTCACACTACTTGTGTTCCCACTATGGCAGAAGTGCAGCAAAATAATTTTGCCTTAGCAATGTAGCACCAGTGTACAAGTTTTTCCGCAGATGTCATCTTGACACGTTTAGGCATGTTGCAGGCCCTTGTTGCTCTCTGCATGTTTTGAAGTCTCGATGAAGATTCTGTGCCCGGAAGAGAAGGCAGGAGGTAGGGAAGTGGTTAATGGCAGCAGATAAGGCACTTTCGCTTTCTTGTGCCTCGTCTTTGCTCATCTGCACACTCTGCCCAAGTAGGTCGCACAGAATGTTTGCTGAATCAGTAAATCAGCGCAAAGAGCAGTGCAGTAACCCACAGCAAAGTATCTGCTTTTTAGATTTCATCAGGTTAGAGCAGTTGGGGCGGTGGAAACCAGAGGTTTTGAGAACTGAGTAGTTTGCTATTTAGGTTATGCTTCTTCGACTTGTGGATGAGTATGGGCTTGGAGATAAATTAAGGAGACCCTGTTGCCAGACCATTGATTTTAACAATCTACCCATAAAATTATATGTGCATTTAATGTATTTGACGCATATTATATCTGTAAAAGCCTGATATGTGTAGGATTTGAAAGGCATGAGACTTCTACTGGGCGCCATCATCTTTGATATGGTGCCAACAGCCCAAGCAAACTTGAAGTTATCACTCAAGTGATACTCTATGGTAGCCTTTCTCAACTTTTTTTACCCCATAAAAAAGAACCCTTTAAAATTATTTCTAGATTTTGGGGAAACCCTGCTAAAACCCAATTTTTTGGTGATTAGTGGCAAAAATACCCCTTACGTTGATGGTCAGTTGGACCTATGCCACTCTTAACCTGGGTTTACATATGTGTGGTGCAGTATATTGCATGTGATTCACACAGGAACCGCATTCCTGTGCAAATTACATGCGATTTGTGTGCAGTGCAATTGGAACCATACATTTTGTATGGCTTTAATCGCACCGCACCCGCAACAAAAACGTGCAGGACCCTTTTTTTGGTCCGCACTAGAATCAGATTGCATAGGTATTCACACCTATGCAATTTGATTCTGCACATCGCGCTGCGTTTTGCGGACTGCTTTCGGGGTGTTGTTAACTTAACATACACACCCGCAGCGGTTCGCATGAATGGGGTGTGATTCTGATGCGGTGCGGAATTCGCACTGAAAACGCAAATTCCGCACCGCATCAGTGTGAACCTGGGCTGAAAGTTGTGGTCAGAATGTCACCCTTACAGATAGCTAAAAAGATTGATGCAATATCGCTGGGTTGGCCAAGTGGCGTTGGACCTGAAACTATGCAGGCACTGTCGGATAGGACGACAATAAGTCACATTTTTAGGAACCTCTAGCACCCACTGAACGAACGTACATAGCATTCCATTGAACACTGGTTGAAAATGGCTGCTCTATAGTATTCCCCTTTACTTCCCCAGAAGCTATATAAAGGTTTATGTAGGAAGATTAGGGGAGGGTGGAGGAGCTGGGCTAGTGCAGAGGATAATTAGACACTGCAAGAAGAGGAAAGGGCTATGACATGCAGGGAGGGAGGTAACAGTACTACTTTGACATGTTCCAACTACCCAAAGTTTGCTAACCAAGTACATCTCTTCATGGAAATCGTGTTCCCTTATGGCAGTGGCCTCTTCAGGGCTATAATCTGCCCTGATACTCTGGTTCAAGAATGGATTGAGGAACACAACAAGTTTCAGGTGTTCACTTGTCCTCCAAATTCTCCAGATCTCAATCCAATCGAGTATCTGTGAGATGTGTTGGAAAAAAAGGTCCCATACAAAAAGGTCACCTCTCCACTTGCAGGACTAAGGATCTGCAACTGACAGCTTGGTGCCAGATACCAACCTTCAGAGGTCTAGTGGACTTCATGGCTGATACTTCAACAGGTCAGGGCTGTTTTGGCTGAATAAAAGAGAACCTACTCTGTTAGGTGGGTCATCATAATAGCTATGGCTTATTGGTGTATATATTTGTCTGTTTTAATCAGATAAATAATCCTATTTATGAGTTTTAGTGAAAATGTTTCTATACGGCACTGCATTAGAAATCCTTAGCCCTGTGTAAGTTCTAAACAGTCCCGTCTTTCCTTGCTCTGGTTGACTGAGCGGAGTGGTGGAGGCAAAGAAAAGTTGAGTATATGCAGCTGGGAGGGCCAGCCGTAAAGTGAACCTGTTTCACTGGTTTCCATGAGGAATAAAGAATTCTGGCTCTCGATCTTGTAAGCAAGAACCTGAATGCAGCTCTTCAGATTGACATCCTGACCCCCTAATACAGCCCAGCAGCTGTTTGATGTTTATCATGGAAATGTGTCAGTGACTACCTCGGGCAGTCTGTGACAGGTTTTTATTGTTCTACATAGTGGTCTCTTCCGCTGGAGACACTAGTCCTCCTGCCGGTATTGTGTACAGGGAGACAATGGGATTTTGGACAGTACAGACGTGAAATGTTATGCTCAGTGCTTAATATTTAGGGGGTTTCCATGTCATGCACTTCAATAATGGTCTATGTCATCCCAGCCATTTTCCTGTATTTGTTTCCATGTTAAAGAGGTTTTCCGACTTCAATCAGAAAGCATAAAACTGTGCACTGCCCATCTACAGTACAGTACAAACCTATTCACATGGTGGTTTCGTCAACTGAATTCCTTTTAGTAGGAGGCATCTTCATTGCTGTTGGCATGTTTGTCAATCTCAGTGTGAGAGCACATGGACCGGTTAAAACGGTATAAAACTGAAAACCAAAAATGTAATATACTGCAACTTACCAATCATTAGTTATGCATTAGTTTTCTTCTTTTTTTTTTTAGGCCTTTCCCCATTGTTTTTACCTGGTGGTCTGGCCAGTAACACATGGCTTGCATTATGGTGCCTACATTCTAGATCAAGGAGGGGTCTCCAAACTTTCTAAATAAAGGGCCAGTTTACTGTCCTTCAAACTTTAGGGGGGCCAGACTGTGGCCAGTGGGAATAGAAAATGTCCTGGTGTCAGTAAATTATGCCCCATTTTTGGTATTAGAGGGACGAATAGTACCCCATCAGGGGCGGACTGACCATTTGGGCAGTAGGGGGCCCCATGAGATGCCCCTGGTACCTTTTTCATAGGGTTTTTTGAGTTTGGGAAAGGACACAGGGGCCCCATGATCCCCTATTGCCCGGGGGTCCCATGAGTTGTCAGTCCGCCCCTGTACCCCATCATTGGTGTCAGTGAGAGGAATAGCACCCCCTTATTAGTGGCAGTGGGAAGACTAGTGCCCCATCATTGGTGTCAGCAGGAAAATAGAGCCCCATCATTTGTGTCAGCGGGAGGAATAGTGCCCCATCATTTGTGTCAGCGGGAGGAATAGTGCCCCATCATTTGTGTCAGCGGGAGGAATAGTGCCCCATCATTTGTGTCAACGGGAGGAATAGTGTCCCATCATTTGTGTCAACGGGAGGAATAGTGTCCCATCACTTGTGTCAGCAGGAGGAATAGTGCCCCATCATTTGTGTCAGCGGGAGGAATAGTGCCCCATCATTGGTATCAGGAGGAGCAATAGTTCCCCATCAGTGGTGGCTTTCGGAGGAAAAGTGCCCCACCATTGGTAGCCAAGGGAGGAATAGTCCTCCGTTGGTGTCAGTGGCAGGAACTAAGCCCTACTATTGCTGACAGTGGGAGGAATAATACCCCAAGGGTCAGATAAAAGCAAGTCAGTGGGGGGAATAGTGCCTCTTCATTGGTGTCAGTGGAAGGAATAGTCCCCAATTTGTTGGTGCCAGTGGAAGGAATAGTGCCCCATCATTGGCGTTGGTGGGAGGAATAGTGCCCCATTGATGGTATCAGTGGGAGGAATAGTGCCCCATCATTGGTGTCAGTGGGAGGAATAGTGCCCCATCATTGGTGTCAGTGGGAGGAATAGTGCCCCATTGGTGTCAGTGGCAGGCACTAAGCCCCACTATTGCTGACAGTGGGAGCAATAATACCCCAAGGTTCGGATAAAAGCAAGAAAAGGCCGCAGTTTGAAGACCACTGCTCTTGATGAAGGAGCACAGGGGACAGCAGCATTGTCAGTCTGGGGGCAGGGGAGTTTTAGGCCCCTTTTTTAGACAGGCGTTCTGATCAGGTCCGCATGTCAGTTTTTCACAAGAACCTGATTATAAGGTACATTTATCTCTATGAACAGGCAGGTATAAACAGACTTGTGTCTGTTTAAGCCCATCTACTTCCAGGTCCAGTCAGGCCCACTTAAGGTGGAGCAGATTGAAGGTAGACAAGTGTAAATGAACAGCGGAGTCCATTTACTCCCAGCTGCCTATAGAGCAAAGTGGCTCTGTGTGTGTCAGCATGGGATCAGTTTACAGATTCCCTGCTGATCGCAATGGGATTACTGTGTGAAAGAGGTCTGTAGATGTACTAGTAGATTTAAATACACTAACAAATTGAAGCCAAAACTCCTGCTAACACTTTTTAATCAGTAACAGCAACAGTTTTGTTCCTTTTTGGGATAAAGGTTTTACATAAATAATAAATAAATAAAAGCTGATCATTGTAGGCTCCCCTGTCAGTGGTAAATGGTTTATCTCAACAACAGGTTCCACTGTCAGAAATACAATGTCGGGGTGAGGGATGGGAGGGATTCTTCCATCCATTTTTTTTTTTTTGTGGATGAAGGAATCTGTTAGGGGGCTAAATGGGGGGAAGCTATCCATCTATGGCCAGTTATAGAGAAACCCTAGCACCAGCCTGACACTTCTGCTCTGACAGGGAGAGGATACAAGTAAATAGCAAAGAATTAAGTGCTGATGAGGTTCTTGTTAATACAGATGCCAACAGATGAATGGTTCTATTTAAAGCACTTCTCTATTATACATCTCTGTGATCCGATAATTAGGGATGCAAATTATATACTCAAGAGAATGCATGGAAGAGCCCTGCCTGAGCCAGCTTTCCACCCTTATTTATCTATGAATCAAATAGGTGCTCCGATCTCTACACTTTATCAGGTGATGGAACTACAACAGCTGATGAAATTACAAAGTGATAAGTCATTTACTTGCCTGCTATTCCTGAGATGAACCCCTTTTATGATAGCAATACACATACAGGTCGGGTGGGATCTCAATGCCCTGCTGCCACATATATGCTTCGCTGACTTGTCTTGGGGTGCGCTCAATCGATGCCCCCAAAACTTGTGATGCAGTCTAATGTGAGAACCTTCACTATGTGTTCCCATTCACACAGCATAACGTTCGTACTTTTCTGGTTGCTGCCGCGGGTCAGGCAACTTCTATTGTAGAATGGCATGCAAGTGCCGGATTTATGGGCATATTATTTTAAAAGTGCATCAACATCCCACGTATCACCCAATCTTTTAAGAGATCTTGAATCCTTTGCGAGGGTGGACACTGCGCACATCTAGTTTAGAAATGATAATGAAATTTGCCAGCACAGTATAGACAGGGTTAATTATGGTCAATGTAAGGTCCCAGCATCCTCCTTAAAAACTCAGCAGAAATGCGGAGCCTGGATGTACATTATCTGCACCTAAGGTATGTCGGAGTCACATGAGCGATTTATGTGCGAACCGCAGGGGCAGCCATAGATCTATACAGAGTACATCGCTGAAAGAAGCACATATAGCACAAAGAATTTGCAGGCAGCATTTTAGAATTTACCAAAACTAAAATTTTTGCTAGGACTTCCACCTGGCAGTACCTGGGTCGTTGGTTCAAATCTCAGCCACGGCACCACCTGCCTGGAGTTTGCATGTTCTCCCTGTGCCTGCGTGGGTTTCCTCCAGGTACTCCGGTTTCCTTCCACACTCCAAAGACATGCTGGTAGGTGAATTGGATCCTGTCTAAATTGACCCTAGTATGTGTATGTATGAATGTGAGTTAGGGACCTTAGATTGTACGCCCCTTGAGGGTTAGGGACTGATGGGAATGTACAATATATGTAAAGCGCTATGTAAATTGATGGCGCTATAGAAGTACCTGAAATAAATAAATAAAATAATGAAATCTGCCAGCACAGTACAGACAGAGTTAGGCTACGTTCACACTAGCGTTGTGTGCAGGCGGCAGAGAGGCGTTTGGGAAGCGTTTTTACCGCTTCCCAAACGCCTCTGCTAATTCTGCATATTACAGCACATGGTGCTGTTCTAACGGGAGCGTTTGCGTCGCGGCAAAACGGACGCCTCTGGTCCAGTCAGGAGGCGTTGAAGCCTCCTATTCTCGTCTATGGTGCCGCTCCACAAATGCCCGGCCGGCATTTGCGGGGCGTTTGCAGAGCGGTAACACCACTCAAACTGCATTATAGGCATTTGTGGGGCATTATTAACGCTCGGCAAACGCCTAGCAACCACCGTTAAACCACGCATGCGGCGTTTGCCGAGCGTTAAAAGACGCTCCGCAAATGCCGGACCAACGCTTGCCAAACGCTATAGGGGCGTTTGGCAAGCGCTGGTAAAACAGCAAAGTGTGAACGAGCCCTTAATTATGGTAAATGTAACTTCCCAGCCCCCTTCCTAACCTGTTCCGGCCGGCTGTGCGCATATATGCGTCCTCTCAGGTGGGCCTTAATGCTGAGAGGCTGCATATATTCGTACCAAAAAGTAAACAATGCTGTTCCGAGAGCGTGCTCCCAGCACAGTCACTGGTGGGTAATGGAAAGCTCTCGATCTCTACTTGTGATCGTGAGCTTTCCGAGAGCTTTCATTAGAGCCAATCACAGCAGTCCCTTGACTGAAATGCTCGCTTTCGCCTCCCTGCGTCTGAAACTTCTTGAAGGGTCGGGAGACAGGAAGGGGTTAAAAAATCTTCAATAACAGCCCCTCCCTTAACTTCACAGCCCTTTCCTTTAGAAACTCCGTGTGCGTGGAGCCTAACTTTAAGGGCTCGTTTACACTACTGGCTGGGGGATGGCAAAACCCTGTGGTTGAGGCATGTTTTTACTGCCTCTCAGTCACTTTTCCTGTAGCTGGAAGGGCGGTGTCTGGGGGTATACACATGCTATGGCTTTGCAGCAGCGAAAGGAATTCTATTCCCTGTTGCATTCAGCAGGCACTACTGCCCTCTGAATGTGACCTATTCAAGTGAATGAGTGTCGCGCTTCAGTTGCCCTGCAACCGCGCACAATGCTCATGGTTGCAGCTTGGAGGGTTAAAACAGGTGGCGAGAAGGCGATGCACTGCTTCCTCATTGCCTGTCAAATGCTCTCTGAAGGGTGATCCAAACACAGATCGCTCTTCAGAAGGCACCGCAAGTGTAAATGAGGCCTAAGTGGGAATCTCAAGACTGGCTGAACAGCATCACAAATAATTTGGCAGCCAAAAACATTTATATACATGGCGTTCAGCTTTGTGTTTAGCCCGTTATCTTGAATTTGTCATGCAGTGACACGATTATCCAACACTGTGGTCACACAGGAAATTAGTCATGTCATCTTGGCGAGGAGTTTAGCACTGCCCTGCAAAAAAAATAAAAAATCGAATGTCTGTTTTATTAAACCAATGTTAGGCTGTTGTATAATGTGCCTCCCGTCCTCTGGCAGGGCCTTGCACAGGCAGGAGTGACCTTTGCTATGTAGTGGATGTGAGGGGCCCCGCTGTCCTTTGTCATGTCAGATGGTCCGCTCAGCTGCGACTTGTGTCAGGACAATGGTATGCAGCAACAGATGACTGTGTGAGAGGGCGGCCGAGCTTCATTATCAGCAAAGGAGAAGTTCGCCAAGCTCTGCGACCACATTATTATTATTATTATACAGGATTTATATAGCGCCAACGGTTTGCTCAGCGCTGTACATTATAATGGGAGACAATACAGCAACAATACAATACACGATGAAACAACTTTATCATTTTATCGCAACTACACATTTTTTTTTCTGTGAAAATTCATTTCATGGCGGCCGCATTAGGCTATCGTTTGTCCGTATGTGTAAACTACAAAATTATCTATTGGCATACACTATATTACCAAAGGTATTGGGCCCGCCCTCCAATTCATTGGGTTCAGGTGTTCCAATCCCCTCCATGGCCACAGGGGTATAAAATCATCACCTAGGCATGCAGACTGCTTCTACAAACATTTGTGAAAGAATGGGTCGCTCTCAGGCGCTCAGTGACTCCAAGCGTGGTACCGTGATAGGTTGTCACCTGTGCAATAAGTCCATCCGTGACATTTCCTGGCTACTAAATATTCCACGGTCAACTGTTAGTGGTATTATAACAAACTGGGAACAACAGCAATTCAGCCACCAAGTGGTAGGCCACGTCACATGACAGAGCGGGGTCAGCACATGCTGCGCAGAAGTCACCAACTATCTGCAGTCAATAGCTAAAGACTTCCAAACTTCATGTGACCTTCAGATTAGCACAACAACAGTGTGTAGAGAGCTTCATGGAATGGGTTTCCATGGCCAAGCAGCTGCATCCAAGCCTTACATGACCAAGTGCAATACAAAGCGTCAGATGCAATGGTGTAAAGCACGCCGCCACTGGACTCTAGAGCAGGGGAGACATGTTCTCTGGAGTGATGAATCACGCTTCCCTGTCTGGCAATCCGATGGACATGTCTGGGTTTGGTGGTTGCTAGGAGAACGGTACTTGCCTGACTGCATTGTGCCAAGTGTAAAGTTTGGTGGAGGGGGGATGATGGTGTGGGGTTGTTTTTCAGGGGTTGGGCTTGGCCCCCTAGTTGAAGTGAAGGTAACTTTTAAGGCGTCAGCATACCTAGACATTTTGGACAATTTCATGCTCCCAACTTTGTGGGAACAGTTTGGGGATGGCCCCTTCCTCTTCCAACATGACTGCGCACCAATGCACAAAGCAAGGTCCATAAAGACATGGATGAGCCAGTTTGGGGTGGAGGAACTTGACTGGCCTGCACAGAGTCCTGACCTCAACCCCATAGAACACCTTTGGGATGAATTAGAGCGAAGACTGTGAGCCAGGCCTTCTCGTCCGACATCAGTGCCTGACCTCACAAATGCACTTCTGGAAGAATGGTCAAACCTTCCCATAGACACCCTCCTAAACCTTGTGGACAGCTGAAGCTGCATACTTGTGTCAGGTTTATGACTCCAAAAGTATTCAAGCCAACAGCCAGGCAACTGGCATTTTGAGCAGGAGGTCAATGATGGCAACCCTTGTCTTTCTCGGAATACAGGTTTGTGTCAGCTTGGCACCTTCATGATGAGTTGCTGACTCTTCAGAGAGCCCTTCTGCAGAAGTTGGTGTTCCTCCAGACGGTGTGATCATGGCTCACCTCTGAACAGTGGCGGTCTGTGGAACGCCTTGCAGATCCCTCGGCTTATTGAATGACTGTTTTGTGAGCTGGCTTGTGAGGTAAGCCTGGGTGTTCCTCTTTCCAGCAGCCACTGGGAGGACTGGCAGGTTTGGGCATCTTAAATTACCCTCTTCCCTTTCCTCCTGAGTCACTGAGAGGTTTTTGTGCTGCTACAGACTGTGAATTCATGGCCAGGAGGGGAGCGGGATATTGGAATAACAGAGAAGGTACAGGCGGCGCTCATTGAGTCACCATCCCCCTGAGCGAAGGGACCTGCACGCCTGGGACACTGGCCCTTGTGTTTGTGGCTTCAGCTTTGTACTTGCATGAATGAAGCTCTTGCATCCCTCTTTCCAGGGATCCCTTAACGGGAGGAACTACAAACCCCAGCATGTTATAACTGGGTTACCGTTCAATATTTAGCCAGCTGATGATGGAGCAGAGGTCACAGTGGAAGTTCTGCTATAGTAGATGTCCACCTGTATCTGAACATGCATAGTCCCTAAAATTTTACCGCAATTAGGATGCCCTTTAACCATTTGCCCTCCAGAGGATTTACCCCTCCCCCCCCCCCTTCCTGACAAGGCCATTTTTTACGATACGGCGCTGCGTTATTTTAACTGACAATTGCGCAGTCATACAACGCTGCATCCAAATTAAATATATGTCCTTTTTTTCCCACAAATAGCTTTCTTTCGGTGGTATTTGATCACCTCCTGCGTTTTTAATATTTTGCGCTGCAAATAAAAGACTGACAATTTTGAGGGGAAAAAAACAACATTTTGACTTTTGCTATTAAACATGTCCAGTAAAAAAAATTTAAAAAAATCTAATTTTGTCATAAATTTAGGCCAAAATGTATTCTGCTACTTGTCTCTTGCTAAAAAAAAAAATCCCAATACATCTAAATTAATTGGTTTACGTGAAAGTTTTATAGCGTTTACAAATAGCGGTGTATATGTACTGGAATTTTTTTCTTGTACTAGTAATGGCAGCAATCAGCGACTTATACCGGGACTGCGGTGGGGCATTCTGACACGGGGGGGAACTGACTTGGTGTCACTGACATCCCCAGTGACACCAATACAGTGATCAGTACTAATGAAAAGCACTGACACTGTACTAATGACACTGGGCAGGAAGGGGTTAACATCTGGGGTGATCAAAGGGTTAACTGTGTGCTGTTTTACTAGGGGGCTGTGTGTGCGTCACTGCAAGCACACTGCTTTGTATAGCTCTGCCATACAAAGGATACTGGTCTCTCCCCCATTGGAGATACTCAGCGATCACCGGGCGCCGGCGAGTAATCACCAGCCATGACCCAGTGATTGACAGCTGGGGCCACAAATGGCGACGCTGGTAGGGCGCACGCATGCCTCCTACCCGGGAAAATTGCATGTATATATGTGTGTGTATATATATATATATATATATATATATATATATATACAGTTGTGGCCAAAATTATTCAACCCCCAATGCTGTAAAGGGGTTTAGGGACTATAGTGTACATTTGGAATTGTATTCAGAATCAAATCCTACAAGGACGTTGTAACTACCCAAATGCAACTAAAATGACATCAATTGTTTATGTAATACAGTAGTAAATGGTTCTTATGTGGTTTCTTCATTGCCACAATTATTCAACCCCTTAAAGACTACCACTCTGAAGAACAGAGGTTCATACAGGTGCTTTCCATCAGGTATTGAAAACACCTGTGGATGTCACCGAGCAGCAATCAAGCATAATAAGCACCAATTAGGCAGCTTTAAAATGACTGTGATACTCAGCTCCTTCTAGACATTTACTGGTGTGGTTACAAACATGGTGAAGGCAAGAGAATGGTCCAGGAAGACAAGAGAAGAGGTGATTTCTCTTCACAGGAAGGGCAATGGCTATAAGAAGATTGCAAAGATGTTAAACATACCAAGAGACACCTTAGGAAGCATCATTCGCAAATTCAAGGCAAAGGGCACTGTTGAAACGCTACCTGGTCGTGGCAGAAAGAAGATGCTGACTTCGACTGCTGTGCGCTACCTGAAGCGTAGAGTGGAGAGAAGTCCCCGTGTGACTGCTGAGGAACTGAGAAAAGATTTGTCAGATGTGGGTACAGAAGTTTCAGCCCAGACAATAAGACGCACACTGCGTAATGAAGGCCTCCGTGCCAGAACTCCCAGGCGTACCCCCTTGCTGTCTCCAAAGAATAAGAAGAGTCGACTGCAGTATGCCAAAAGCCATGTGGACAAACCACAAAAGTTGTGGGATAGTGTTCTGTGGACTGATGAAACAAAATTAGAACTGTTTGGGCCCATGGATCAACGCTATGTTTGGAGGAGGAAGAACAAGGCCTATGATGAAAAGAACACCTTGCCTACTGTGAAGCATGGTGGAGGGTCAATCATGCTTTGGGGCTGTTTTGCTTCTGCAGGTACAGGGAAGCTTCAGCGTGTGCAAGGTACCATGAATTCTCTTCAGTACCAGGAGATATTGGATGGAAACGTGATGCAGTCCGTCACACACCTGAGGCTTGGGAGACGTTGGACCTTTCAACAGGACAATGATCCCAAGCATACCTCCAAGTCCACTAGAGCATGGTTGCAGAGGAAAGGCTGGAACATTTTGGAGTGGCCATCGCAGTCACCAGACTTAAATCCGATTGAGAACCTCTGGTGGGACTTAAAGAAAGCAGTTGCAGTGCGCAAGCCTAAGAATGTGACTGAACTGGAGGCCTTTGCCCATGAAGAATGGGCGAAGATACCCGTAGATCGCTGCAAGACACTTGTGTCAAGCTATGCTTCACGTTTAAAAGCTGTTATAACTGTAAAAGGATGCTGTACTAAGTACTAAGATTGAATGTCACTTGGGGGTTGAATAAAACTGATAATGCTGTGAGCACAGAAAAGACATTTGTGGTTATTTCATTATAACTGTTATGTTATATTTGTCTGACCTACAAGTGCCTCTTTAATGTAAATGTAAGCAAGATGACTGAATGATCAAAAGCAATGTCAAACTGGCCAAAACACTCAATTTCAGTGGGGGTTGAATAATTTTGGCCACAACTGTATATATATATATATATATCGCAGCTCAGTGGTTAGCACTTCTGCATTGCAGTAATTGGGTCATGGGTTCAATTCCCAACCATGGCACCTCTTGCATGGAGTTTGCGTGGGTTTCCTACAGGTACTCCGGTTTCCTCCCAAACTCCTAAGACCTGCTGGTAGGTTAATTGGCTCCTCTCTAAATTGGCCCTAGTATACTTATGTATGAATGTGCGTTAGGGACCTTAGATTGTACGCCCAGTGAGGGTTAGGGACTGATGTGAAAATATATATATATAAGCACTGCGTATAAATTGATGGCGCTATATATAAGTAACTGTAATAAATAAGTACTCAGCCAGTGGATGTGTAAAAGTGGTTGTAAAGGCTCCAGGCTTTTTACTTTCATGCATGCAATACATGAAGGTAGAAAAACCTTCTGTGTGCAGTGGCTCCCCAGCTCCCTGATACTTACCTGAGCCTCATTGCGATCCAGCAATGTGAATGACCGCCTCGGCTGTTCTGGTTCTCTGCCTCCTCAATGGCAGTAAGAGACAGCAAGCGGGTGCCATTGGCTGAGAAAGCAAGCGGGACCCATTGCAGGTCAATCACAGCCAGTCAGCCAATAAGAGGGGGGCGGGGCAAAGCCACGGCTCCGTGTGTGAATGGACAGCGGTGTCCCCCATAGCAAGCTGCTTGCTGTGGGGACACCCGACAGTAGGAAGGGGCTAGGAGAACCTGTGGGGGACCGGAGAAGAGGACGATCCAGGCTGCTGTGTGCAAAACCACCGCACACAGGAGGTGAGTGTAGCATGTTTGTTAATTAAAAATAAAAGAACCTTTCGAACAGGGGCGGACTGACAACTCATGGGGCCCCCGGGCAATAGGGGATCATAGGGCCCCTGTGTCCTTGCCCAAACTCAAAAAAGCCTATGAAAAAGGTACCAGGGGCATCTCATGGGGCCCCCTACTGACCCCGGGCCCTCGGGCAATGCCCAAGTTTCCAAATGGTCAGTCCGCCCCTGCTTTCGAATCGCTTTAAATACTTGCTTCCCCTGCCATCCGCTATGATTCCTCCTATCTGTTCGTACATGCTGAAGTGATGTATGAGCTGGTGGGAGGAACTACAGTAGCCAAAGGGGAAGCAGGTATTCTACACACCTAAAAGTGTAGAACTTTCACGCAGTCCTGGGGAGTGAAGATGCAGCAGCTTTTCAATGTACGGTCCTACTGTGGTGACAGGTCCACTTTAACAGTCACTATCTGTATACGTTGATCTGCTTGCAGGGCTAGGAGATGAATGGTTTGATCCAAAATGGCATCTTCCACTGTTAAAGCAGAACTGAACTCTACAATACTCAACATCTTGATTGGCCAAGGTGGGATGTGGTAACGTTTACGCAATTGGTCCCACTTGGTCCATCTCTGCCAAAATATAGCTGCTGAAGGAAAGTTTTGGCCCAGGGGGGGCTGAACAGTGGTGTAGGCCACAGTTGCTATTATGTCGTAAGTAGGTAGCCGGGCTGTGGGTATGTGTTATCAATTGCCTTCTACATTCCTGCATTGCCAGGCTCCCTTTCTCTCCACTCCTGCTTCCAAGATCCTTGGACGGTGCACATTTAAAGGGGCATCCAGCGCCCGAGCAACATTTGTGTTTCCCAGTGGCTTGGCTCTTCTTCTTGGATTCACTTGTCTCCTGCCTATACCTTTTGGCTCATCTATTAGATCTGCTTCTTCTCCACAGTACGGTTCCTGTCTTCGCCATTACTACCAGTAAGCCTCCGTGCTGCTCACCTCCAGTGTCTGAGGAATACTTGCCGCAGATTTGACCTTGTTTACATGGGCGTACTTAAAGTGGTTGCAAATGCTGAAGGTTTCTTCATTTCGTGCATTCTGTGGTAAAAAAAAAACCCCTTCTGTTTGCAGCTTCCCCCTAATACTCACCTGAGCCCCCTCTCGATCCAGTGATGTGCATGAGAGCCACGTCTGTCCAGGGACTCCCTCTCCCCATTGGCTGAAACAGCAGCGGGAGCCATTGGCTACCACTGCTGTCTATCACAGCCAGTGAGCCAATGAGGAGAGAGCGGTGGGGGTAGGTGCTGAGCTGTGGCTCTGTGGGGTTTATTTACTAGCTTGTTCAATTAAGCTTTGGCAATAAAACGTGAAAGCTGATTGGTTTCTGTGCAGAAGTGAGCCTGATTTTGCACTCTCCAGCTTTAGTAAATAAACTCTTATGTGTCTTTATGGGTGCATAGAGCAGGGCTCAGGAGCGAGCATGCATCAGTGCACCCATAGCAAACAGCTTGCTGTTTGGGGCACTGGTCAAGGAGGGGGAGCGAGGAGCTCCGGTGGGGGACCTGAGAGGAGGGGGATTGGGGCCGCTCTTTGCAGTGGATTTGCATTGAATGTTTGTTGTTGGTGTTTTTTTATTCTTATTTTTTTTTTATTTGAACCTTTAATATCACTTTATTCATAAACCCTCATCTTGTAAAACAACCCATTCAGTTTAAAATAGAAATGAAAGGCAAAACATTTGTGTATAGATATAAGAAGAAAAAATAAATCCTTTTTTTTTTTTTCCTTTTTTATAAGTAATCACATTCCCTCTGTTATCTGCTGCATACGAGCTAAGGGAGCAGAAACAGCAGAGCACTGGTCTTCCTGGTGAATGGTTGTGCATGAAGGAGGGGAGGGGGTGTCAGGGCAAGTCTTAACATTGGAGGAGAGCAGGCTGAGTTCTCAACACAGGCAGGAAACTGACTACGCTGTGCTCTCATGCTTTGTGTGGTCAGTTTTTAAGAGCAGAAGGACTGGCAGGAACACCAGGAATTTCACACAAGCAATACAAAGAGAAGAGGATACTTTTTCCTACAAGTACACAGTACAGCAGGCATGTATCAGGAATATGAAATGTTGGGTTTACCTACTTTTTGAGCATATATCTGTTGAAAGGACCGTGTTTGTCCGTATGGGGTACGTGCAGGGGCGGACTGACCGTTAGAGCACTCGGGCACTGCCCGAGGGCCCGGGGTCAGTAGGGGGCCCCATGAAATGCCCCTGGTACCTTTTTTATAGGCTTTTTTTGGGTGTAGTTTGAGTGTGGGCAAGGACACAGGGGCCCCATGATCCCCTATTGCCCGGGGCCCCATGAGTTGTCAGTCCGCCCCTGGGTACGTGGGTTCTCCGTGCATCTACATGCCTCCCTTCCTGGTTTTAGGGATCTATTTTTGGTAATTGATGCTGGGGTTGGGTTTTCACACTGAAAGAAATATCTATGTATACAAGTGTGCATTGCTTTTTTTTAAACTAAGCAGTTCCTCTTTTTTTTTTACTAATATGCAAACTGAACCTATAAATATTCTCCTGGAGGATTCTAAGGCTGTCATGTCTGCTCAGATTCTTCAGTCTTCTACTAGGAACTGGTTTGAGAGATCGGGGCTTAGTCTAGCAAGCAGAAACTTATCACTGAACTTGTCATCCGTATTTGGTGAGCTCCGATGTTTAACCACTTCACATCCGGGGAAATGTTTTCACAATTTTCCCACAGCATTTTTTTTGCTAGAAAATTACTTTTCTATTACAATTCTGTATTTTCTGAAAGCAGAGACCTTGGAGAATAAAATGGTGTCAGTGGTACTTTTTTAGGTCGCATGATATTTGTGCAGCTATTTATCAAATGCAAATTTTCAAGGGAAAAAACAAACAAACTAAAATTAATTTTAGTGCCAACAAACACAATATAATACCCAATTTTTTTGGTATAAAAAAATATAGAAAATTGGGTTACATCGAGTAGATGGATACCAAACATGTCAGGTTTTAGGGCCAGTTCACATTACATGCGTTTTAAGTTGCTTTTTTCTGCATCCAAAACACACAGAAAGTAGGTTATATGGTTGGTAATGTCATACTTCACATCAGTGCTTGCAGTTCCAGTGCATTCAGGTTGCAGAAAAAAAAGTAGAACAGGCTGCATTTTTCTGCACAGAACTGTACTGGAACGTGGCAAAATGCATCAAAAACGCACAGGAATGTACTGGACCGCACCAAAACGCACTGTAAAGCGCATGTTCTTATTTAAATTGAAGAAAAAGAGGGGGGGGAAATAAACTGGAATGCATAAAAAACGCACTGGAACGCGTCAAAAACGTGTATGAGGAAATGCATCTGGACTGCGTTTCTATAGTGTATACCGGCCCAAAGTTGTGTGTGCCTATGCAGTTCTCCATAGGTGATGCTTTAAAAGCGATCACAGGTTGTCAGTATACAATTAACTGTGAATGATGGCCCTAGAATTATTGCTCTCACTCTGATAGGGCAATAAATTCAAATGTGTGCTGCAATTTATGTTTACATTCCTATATGTAAAATCTGTACTAAACCCAAAAGCAAACGTATTATATTTTTAGATGTGACGGCTGTATTAGTTTTCTTTTTTAGACTTATTTTTATTTCACCTGGTGATCTGGCCACTGAGTCTGTTGTTTTTCAATGGAATAAGCTGCACTGCAGATGTAGCAGTTAGAGGGATAAAACAAATCATTTACCACTGACAAGGATGTATTGGTATGTAAGTTGGTGGTGACTAGAATATTTTGATTATTATCACTTTACATTTACCACTGACAGGTGTGCTTACAATGATCAGCTTTATTTAGTCATGTAAAACCTTTATCCCAAAAGGAACAAAACTGTTCCTGTAACTGCTGGTGTAACTCCAGTAATAGCTGGAGTTTGGCTGCAATTTGTTAGTGTATCTAAATCTACTAGTGCACCTAATACTTGCCTTCTCCCAGATTAACAATGCTGCTGTCCAAAGGTGCCCCCTGTGCGCCTCCATCCAGAGTGGAGGCACTCTAACATAGGAGGTGTGTTACTTGCATTTTTGCATTAGTGTTCGGAAGTTTTTTTTTGCTCAAAAAAGGTCCAAAAACGCAGGTGTGCTGCGATTTACCGCATTTTGTCACGTTTTTCAGGGTCTGAGCAGTTTTACACCTAAGAAACTCACCTAGAAACCCACTAGTTCTGTTTTTTTTTCCAGCCAAAAAACACCTGCCAAAAAACGTTGATTATAGTCTACGTGTGCATGGACACATAGGATAACATGCTGGGGGGTTTACAGGCTGTAGAAAAAAAATGTCAAAAGCCAAAAACAGCCGCTGTAAAAATGTCCCGTGTGAATGAGGACTAAATCAGCCAAATACATTCATGGTGTATCAGAGAAAAATGTTTACAAAGTCTTAGGCCCCATGTACATGGGACACTTCTGAACAATGGAAACTGGCTGCTGGAAAACGTAGGTAAAAAATGTCTGTTTAGCTGCGTTTGCATTACTCATTTATGTGCGTTTTGTGTTTAGAAGCGTTTTTTTAAAGATAAGCACAGGAGAACCTCCCAAATGCCCAGAATGCACTGAAAAGTGGTAAATTATTAACTGTTTCAGATAAATACAGAGAGTAGAAGCAGAGAGAGCAGTATGTGTTGAGATTAGCTTAGGTGGGAGTCGCTTATTAACATTTATTTTGTTTCCAAGGGTGGGAAAGGTGTCTGGTGTAGGGAGTCATTAAGGCCACCTGGCAGGGGGTCTTCATGAGGAATTTGAGGTGTGAATGGTCATTAACATATCTTTTGTTTCCAAGGGTGGGAGAGGTCTGAGGTGTGAATTGGTCATTACAATGTGTGACAAGCTTGGTAGGAACATCCTGTGTTCAGTGTTTTTCCCATTTGAGTACCTTGAAAACACTTTACATGCATTTTCCATGATGAAAAAAGGCTCTGGACAGCGTCGGGAACTGGGAGAGTTAAAAACATTTTTCAAACGAAAACGCTTATAAACACGATTTGCCACATTTAGCCGTGTTTTGCTTTGAAACGCTGATAAAATGGACCGCTAAACCAAGCTTTCTGCGTTCAAAAAAACGCCTGTAAACTCAAATACCTGATAATGTAAAAAACTCCTGCGCTCAATGGAACACCTATTGATAAGCAGCACACACTCGCCTCAACCACAAGGAAAGAACATAAAAATACAAAAAATAGTGCAGCGCTAACAACCTATACTAAAATACAAATGAGATAAATGGAAATATCACATATAGAATGCACAATAAATATTCAGTGTTAGGTGCTCATAAATTGAATACTATGTGCAGCAGTCCATAAATATCAATGATGGTGAAAAGTCACAGCAAAACTCCGTGAGGTGATCACAGTGCCACTCAGTGTGCGGTCAATCCACAGATGGCCAAGATGGCCCCTCACCTCCTTGATGCGACCCACTGGGCCAAACAGCTATGTAGGTGACCTTATACACCCCATAAGGTATCATCAAAGGATGGAACGTTTGGATAGATCCCTCCAATATCTTCTCCTAGGTACTCGATTCCACAAAACAGTGTAAGATACCATTAAAAACAAAGCAGATCCTCCGTAGTGTAATCCAGTTTTAGTAATAACATGAATATAAATAAAATGCCCACTCACATGTAAAATGACAAAGATCAGCTTTTTCCCATATCATGGGTGTGTTTCCATGGTTCTCATGCTAGGAAATGCATGCAGCTCCACAATCCCTCCGGAAATGACGTCACCGCGCCACCGGAAATGATGTCAGTGCGTACCAACGCGTTTACGTCACGATCCACGTGACTTCCTCAGGGTCAAACTTAAATACCTGTAAACGACTGTAAACGATGATGTGTACATGGACACATAGGAAAACATTAGGGAGAGTTCAGGGGCTGCTGAAAAAAACACCGAACAGCTCGTAAACGTGATTTTATCAGCTGTAGTGTACATGAGCGCTTAGTTTATGTTCTTTAGTATGCTGCTGCAGCCTCAGTATGAAAGCCTCTTCCCTGCCAGCATGCTGCAGAGGAGGACCCTTGCTCTCTGTGTGGAAGCAGTGGTCTCTCTGCAGAGGTCTGAATCACCCCCTGCTAAGTTGGACCTATAACTCTTCAAGCAGCACATTTCATGCTGCCTGCTGAATGAAGAGCTGTACCTCTGACTCATTAGGGAGCATTTTGAGTCGCTGCAGAGAGACCACTGCTTCCCCAGAAGGCAAGGGTTGCTTTCTACATCATGCTGGCAGCAAACTCTGCATCTGACATTTCCGATCGTGTTGGGGACTTGGTTCCTCCTCCTATGCACTGTAAAAGCTTTGTCTGGTCCCTACATTGCAACAAGACACAGTAGTGCTGTAGAGCCTAAGGCAGGGGTGGGCAACTGTGGCCCTCCAGCTGTTGGTGAACTACAAGTCCCATCATGCCTTTGCCTTTGGGAGTCATGCTTGTAACTGTCAATTTTGCAATGCCTCATGGGACTTGTAGTTCTACAACAGCTGGAGGGCCACAGTTGCCCAACCCTGGCCTAAGGAAACCACAATGTGCACCGGGGGATTAGTCGCATGGCCGCATCGGATGCAGAAGGTTTTTGCAGCAGCCATGACTCCTAAAGCTGCCGTAGTACATTTTCGAGTGAAGTTCATGCAAACATCTGTCCAGAAGTTCGCAGTACATTCGATGACTTCATTTCATTTGCTTTTAACATTCGATTTCAATGCTTGAACCGCACACCATGTTTGAAATTTGTTCCTTTGAGAAAAATTTTCCATCCAGCTCCGTTAAATTCTCTGGTCACTGTGGTCAAAAGTGAATGTCAACTTGACGCCATTAACCATGAGAAAACTAAAACGGCCTTGAAATTGAAAGCTTTCGAACAAAATTCTATCGGTATATAGCTAGCTTTAGGAGAGCGGAGTTTGGTGGCATGGAAGGAGGAAAGGGTTAGCATTTCCCCTATTGTTCACCGATATGAGATTTTAAGATCAGTGACAAGGTCCCTTTAAGCCGGGGAAAGCTATGCAGTGCTGTTGAACTAGTGGTTAGCACAGATGGGCGTTCTGTATGTGTAAGGATCTATATTGTGCTTGTGGCTATCTAGAGATCTAGTGTTTGTCTGTGGGTTACACCATGAGTAACAGTTCTTACCCTTCCCCCACCTCTAAAAATGTGTTTTTTATTTTACCAATCGCCCCATTGGAGTTAATTTCCATCTCCCTAACCTGACAGAGGCTCTAACCCAATAGTGGTCAACTTTCTTGATATGGGGGGCCCTCAACTGCAGTGCCCGACATCACGAAAGGGCCACACATACAATTCAGTGAATATTCAGTTTCAGAGACAGCAGGCACACAAGACACTATAGCCAAATGCTGTGGGCATGATACAACAGTTGGTCAGAGACTGTGGCCATAATAAAAGAGATGATTGGAGACTGTGGTCATGATACAAGAGATGGTCTGATCATCTCTTATACCATGTTTGCAGTCTCTGAGACTGCAGACAGGATACAATAGATGGTCAGAGACGGCACACATAATATAGTAGATGGTCAGAGACTGTAGATATGATACAAGAGATGGTCAGAGACTGCAGACAGGATACAGTAGATGGTCAGAGATGGCACACATAATATAAAAGATGGTAAGAGACTGTAGACATGATAGAAGAGATGGGGAGTGACTGTAGACATGATAGAAGAGATGGTCAGAGACTGTAGACACAATACAAATGATGGTCAGAGAAAGCACACATAATATAGAAGATGGTCAAAGACTGCAGACATGATACAAGAGATGGTCAGAGACTGCAGACGTGATACAGAATAAGGTCAGAGACTGTAGACATGATACAAGAGAAGGTCAGAGACTGTAGACATGATACAAGAGATGGTCAGAGACTGTAGACATGATACAAGAGCTGGTCAGAGACTGTAGGTATAATACAAGAGATGGTCAGGGACTGTAGCTATGATACAAAGAGATGGTCAGAGACTGCAGACATGATACAAGAGATGGTCAGAGACTGCAGACATGATACAAGAGATGGTCAGAGACTGCAGACATGATACAAGAGATGGTCAGAGACTGCAGACATGATACAAGAGATGGTCAGAGACTGCAGACATGATACAAGAGATGGTCAGAGACTGTAGGTATAATACAAGAGATGGTCAGGGACTGTATACATTATACAAGAGATGGTCAGAGACTGTGGACATAATACAGGAGCTGGTCAGAGACTGTTGACATGATACAAGAGATGATCCGAGACTGTAGTTATAATACAAGAGATGGTCAGGGACTGTAGACATTATACAAGAGATGGTCAGAGACTGTAGACATGATACAGGAGATGGTCAGAGACTGCAGACATGATACAAGAGATGGTCAGAGACTGTAGGTATTATACAAGAGATGGTCAGGGACTGTATACATGATACAAGAGATGGTCAGAGACTGCAGACGTGATACAGAATAAGGTCAGAGACTGTAGACATGATACAAGAGATGGTGAGTGACTGTAGACATGATACAAGAGATGGTCAGAGACTGTAGGTATAATACAAGAGATGGTCAGGGACTGTAGACATTATACAAGAGATGGTCAGAGACTGTAGACATGATACAGGAGATGGTCAGAGACTGTAGGTATAATACAAGAGATGGTCAGGGACTGTAGACATTATACAAGAGATGGTCAGAGACTGTAGACATGATACAGGAGATGGTCAGAGACTGTAGGTATAATACAAGAGATGGTCAGAGACTGTAGACATTATACAAGAGATGGTCAGAGACTGTAGACATGATACAGGAGATGGTCAGAGACTGTGGACATGATACAAAAGAGGGTCAGAGACTGCAAATGGCTGCAGGGCTGTCACCATGATATAGGAGTTGGAGACTAGGAACATTCAAGAGACCATAATAGACTGGAGACACATTACACAAGACTGCTAGATACCATTGCTATAACAAGTGTCTTCAGGAGCCCCGAGGGCCACACAAAAAGGGCCAAAGGGCCACAGGTTGGCACCAAGGCTCCAACCCTTCCCTGCTTTTTATAAAACAAAGAAAAACTTTCCACTGCAATACTGTAAGCTTGATATTATCTCATACATGTGCCGGTAGAAATGATGTTCTAGTTCCCTCCTTCTCTACATGTCTTATCCTTCCCGGACCCCCTAAGCCCCCACAGTGACACATTTGTGTATGTTGTGTTGCCGGGACTATGCGGTGTAACATGTGTGCATATCCTTGGCGGTGTGCCTGCTAAGGGAGGGGGGCACCGGCAGAGCAGACAGAGAGAGTCTAGCGGGGGCTGGGCACATACCTGGGTTTTTCAGATTTATCTACAGCTGGCTCTCTGCATAGCTACCATACTTTCAGCTTAGTGCAGGAAAGAAGTGTGTGCATGTCCACAAGTGTTTGTGTGTGCTGTGGATGTGTCTGTGCATGCTCAGGGTGTTCCTGCAATGACGTCTTGTCGTGAAGAAGACATACATGCTATGTAGAGCCCCGAGGAGAAGGAGTCATTATAGCGGGCCTGTTTGTGTTGGCCTACAGCGTTGGTCCTCAGCCTCGGTGAGACCAGGGCCTGGTAAATTCTTCCAAAACCTTCCATGTCCCAACATTGTACAAAGAAAGTTTATACGCCTACAAGAAAAGTATGAAAGTTCCAAATACATATTTAAATTGTATTAAAAAGGGAGTAATCCGTTAAAAATTATAAATTACTGTTATTTAACCTCCCTGGCGGTATTCCCGAGTGTAGCTCGGGGTAAAATTTCAGTACCAAGAGCGGTAACCCTGAGCTACACTCGGGCTTACCATGCGGCGTTGCTCAGGGAGTCCCTGCAGCACTTACCTTGTCCTTCGCTCCCGCGATGTGTCCCCTGCAGCGTCCCCGGCCATCTCCTCCGGCCGATGCCGGCATCCGGCTTCCGTGTTCCGGTCCCTGTGACTTCGGGACGTACAGGCGCCGGAACCTGCGGCAAATTTGAAATTTTTTAAAAATGTCATTTTTTTAAAAATTATTATTATATAGTAAAACATTGCTGTTTCAATGCATTTCACATATATTTTGTCCCTACTGCTTTGTCCTGTGCCCTGCCTACATTTTGACTGTTCTTTCTGCCTGGAAACTTAGAAAAGTCCATGGCGTCCAAAAAGCGTCCCTTTATGTCAAAAGTGGTTTTAGACCAGCTAGAGAACAGCGATAGTAAATCAGAACCACTTGCAGAATTGAGTGATAATGATTCGTGGGGGAAATTCGTCATCAGACACTGAAAACGATTTTGCGACTTTGCTCAGCGATGTGCGAATTTACCTCTCTATTTCAAATTTCAGTGTTTTTGGTTTGATTATATTATTGAATTCAATTTATTATTATATTATTATTTTTTATGATTATTAATTACATTATAATTTATGATTTCGTGTTTCAAGTTTTATCATACCCGGGATGTTTAATAGACTCTTGTTCGGACAGATTTCAGTGAGTTATTTCTAAAAATTACAGCCTACAATAAAAAACTACCTATTTCCATGCAAAAAAATGGTACCGCCTTCAGCACCAAAAATCGGAAATAATCATATCGCCAGGGAGGTTAAATCAATGCAATAGCAAAGAATAGTCCTCCAAATCTATGGCGTCACTGGGATCACGGCCTCCAGGGGAGAGTAGACCTTTAAGTGGAATTAAACCCTGAAAAAAAATTGAAAAGGGCCCCCAGGAACGTTATACCATAATGTAGTAGTATGCACAGCACATTAGTACATTATGGCAGACTAATGTCCACACTGGTGGAGTATGACGTACACCCATGCGAGGGCTGTGTTCACCTGCACAGGATGCAAAGGCGTTCAGCGCATCCCTATACAGGCAGTCCCGTTCGTGTCAATTGGGATGCAGCGGCTGCACAGGCACAGCCGGTGCTCCCAGTTTGATACACAAGCATAGGGGGAACATGCAAATAGTGTCCTGAGCTGGTTTCAAATGGGGACTCCAGTGCTGCCATACAAAAGTGCAAACCACTAAGCCACTCTGTTATTTAATTAAAATAGACTTTGCTCATATGGCCAGTGAGGAAGTGACACCTTGGAACCGCGTCCATCAAGTCTGCCAACGTTTTGGATTTTTTTTTTTTTACCTTTTTATTCGAGTACGGTGAATCATTAGGAATTTATTTATTTATTTCAGGTACTTGTATAGCACCGTCAATTTACACAGAGCTTTACACAAATATATTGTACATTCACATCAGTCCCTAACCCTCAAGGGGTGTACAATCTAAGGTCCCTAACTCACATTCATACATACACATATTAGGGCCAATTTAGACAGGATCCAATTAACCTACCAGCATGTCTTTGGAGTGTGGGAGGAAACCGGAATACCTGGAGGAAACCAACGCAGGCACAGGGAGAACATGCAAACTCCAGGCAGGTGGTGCCGTAACTGGGATTCGAACCAACAACCCTAGTACTGTCACTTTCTGGGGAACAGCTTTTCAATGCAATACTGCCTCTACTCTTACAGGTAACACATTTTGTAAAAGTAACCCTGTGCTGACAGGGTTCCTTTAAGGGCCCAACCACACCTATGCGCAGTTAATGTGTGCTTTCTGGCACACGAACAGGCCAAAAAAGTGCATAACCCATCCAATTAACCTACCAGCATGTCTTTGGAGTGTGGGAGGAAACCAGAGCACCCGGAGGAAACCCACGCAATCACAGGGAGAACATGCAAACTCCATGCAGGAGGCGCCATGGACAGGAATCGAACCCATGACCCATTTACTGCAAGGCAGACATGCTAACTACTAAGCCACTGTGAATGGAGATGAAAGCTTAAAGCTGACCTCCGGAATAAACTAATATTGTCTAAATACATTCATCATGTGGATTCCTCCTTGAATCCTGGTGTGCTTTGTGTATTTCTTCCAGATCTGTGCTCACTCTGCACAGTGATTGGTCTTGTATCCATCTCACCTGCCCCACAGCTCTACTCTCTGCACAGACTATGTACAGCACAGTGATAATGTCACTTCTATTTTACAAAATAAAATCTGGGTTTGCAAAGGTGTTTAGTCCACAAAAAGTGGATTTATACCCTCTTTGGCTATTGAATAAAATATGGAAATGACTGGTTTTATACCCGCAGTTCAGCTTTAACTGGTGACTTTGATAGGAAGTTAAAAGTTGCATATCAACAACAGTACTGTTTTTTTCCATATTGGTTGCGTATTTAGAAATATCACATTTGAAAGAGATGACTGAGTACGGAGTGAGAGATGAAGGTATGGCTATATTTACATTCTTTGGGAATAGAACGTTTTCCTTTTAATTATCCTTTCTAAGCTTGGGAAACGTGGTTTTGTGTTTACATCAGGGGCAGACTGACCATTTGGAAACTTGGGCACTGCCCGGGGTCAGTAGGGGGCCCCATGAGATGCCCCTGGTACCTTTTTCATAGGCTTTTTTGAGTTTGGGCAAGGACACAGGGGCCCCATGATCCCCTATTGCCCGGGGGCCCCATGAGTTGTCAGTCCGCCCCTGGTTTACATTAATTACCAGGGAAAGGCTATCTGTTATTTATGGTACGTTAAGCTTCAGGTCCTCCTGTCCGATGGACATTCCATTTTGGTGCAGACATGGGGTCTCTGTGCAGAATGAATTTTTTATGACTGTTAACTTGTATAACTGGGAGACACATTCTCATTTTCAGTGGGATGCGAAAGAGCACGGGGATGGGATTCCACTCCTCCGTCATGTGATAAAGCTTGCCGTAATTTATGGCTTTTACTGGTTTGTTTATCTCCTTCTGAGATGGTCAGCATTTTTTTTCCTCCACAGTAGATCTATAAGTTCAGGCAATTTATATATGTCCTTTGTTTATAAAGTGTTGACATATTACGCAGTGCTTTACAGAGTGCATATAACCATTTACATCCATCCATGTACCCTGGAGATAATACAGGCTCTAAGCTGATAATGTCCTAGTGGAATTAAAACCTAAGACCAGGGGCGGACTGACCATTTGGAAACTCGGGCACTGCCCGAGGGCCCGGGGTCAGTAGTGGGCCCCATGAGATGCCCCTGGTACCTTTTTCATAGGCTTTTTTGAGTTTGGGCAAGGACGCAGGGGCCCCATGATCCCCTATTGCCCGGGGGCCCCATGAGTTGTCAGTCCGCCCCTGCCTAAGACCTAGAGTAAGTGTATTGTCATTTTGTGGGTTAGTGCAGTTTCAAAGCCTTATTAATATTTCTCTGGTGGAGGAGGAATCGGTGTGACCGCCATCGGGGACTGAGATTGAGTTTCGGTTTCTCAATGGACATGACTCCAATCCTGAGAAATATTATTATTATTATTATACAGTATTTATATAAAGCTAAAAGGTTTGCTCAGCGCTGTACATTATAGTGGGGGACAGTACATGAGACAATACAGTAACAAAACAATACACGAGGGGTTCAAGGGCCCTGCTCTTTCGAGCTTACAATCTAGGAGATCATGATGTTCAGTGGCATGGGCCGCAGGAAAGGTAAGTGTATGCTCCATGATTGCAGATCATGAAACACCATAGCAAAAGTTTGATGGGGCCCCTTGACCACCTCCCTGCTTTCATTGATCTAACCATAAAGTTTGTCTACATAAGTCATTCCTAAACAGGGTTCCAGTGGAACTCTAGGGTTCCTCCAGAGGTTTTTAGGGGTTCCTTGGGGTTGTGGATGGTTGACCTTCTATTTGATGGTGCCTGCATAAATCTGGGGTCATAGCCACTTGAAAGAGTTAGCATATTGCTGGGGTGCTGTGTGCCCAAGCAGTATGACATGTCCTAGAACAGGGGTGGGCAAACTTTTTGACTTGAGGGCCGCAATGGGTTCATATATTGGACCCGGGGGCCGGACCAAGAGTAGATGAATGATGTGTATGTGTCATCCATAGTAAGTATAGTAATATTCCCCCATAGTAAGCATAGTAATTAATCCCCCATATAGTAATTAATCCCCCATAGTAATTCATCCCCCATATAGTAATTCATCCCCATATAGTAATTCATCCCCCATAGTAATTCATCCCCCATGTAGTAATTCCATCCCCCATAGTAATTCATCCCCCATATTAATTCATCCCCATATTAATTCATCCCTCATATAGTATTTCATCCCCCACAGTACTATTCCCCCCCAAGTAGTAAGCCAAGTCCCCCCTGTGTCAATTCACTTACGTAGTGCATTACCATAAAAAATGTTTAATAAAGAATAAAGTAGGTGTTGTACTCACAAACAACAATATAGTCAAGGCGCATCATAAAAGAACAGCTGGGTCAACACCACGCTGAGTAACAGTCCGCAATAGGGAATGTAGACATCCAAATCTGACGCGTTTCGAGGACTTGCCTCTTCCTCAGAGCCCTATTGCGGACTGTTACTCAGCACGGTGTTGATCCAGCTGTTCTTCTATGACGTGCCTTGACTATATTGTCGTTTGTGAGTACAACACCTACTTTATTTTTTATTAAACATTTTTTATGGTAATGCACTAGGCCTGTGCGCCCTCTCTTTGTTCTTTCCCCATTCAGTATATTTGGATTTCCCCGGTCCATTTGAGGGCAGCAAGGTGTGCATGTTCCAGGACATTCTTAATGTGGTTGTAGCCTGCATCGAGTCCATCCCCAAGCGCAGGAGCATTTGTGTTTGCTGGTTCTTTGTCAATTCACTTACCTTTGCTCCGCGCGTTCCTCTCGCCGTGTTCCCGCGCCGTTCCGGTCTTCAGGGCGGACTGTGAGAGGAGCCTAGCTCCCCTCCCCTCACGTTCGTTACGCTGCCCCGCCTACACACATCCTGACAGCCACATCCGCGGGCCGGATTAAAAGGTCCGCCGGACCGTATACGGCCCGCGGGCCGTAATTTGCCCATTGCTGTCCTAGAAGAAGGATCAGCTTTTGTTACTGGAACACATTAAAGGACGTTTCCACCCAAAACAATTAAAGTAGATGTAAATCCAAACACTAAAATCTTAGCTTGCATATGTTAAGTCCTTCCCCCTGACTTCGGCACCCCAGCTGTTGTGACACTGCAAGTTTCAGGAGGCATTGCAAGATTCTGACCGCTATAAACATGACTTTCAAGGTACAGGCATGATGGAACTTGTAGTTACACAACAGCTAGAGGGCAAATGTTTGCTTATCCCTGTACTAGTAAATCAAACGTCTGGAGGCATTTTTAGCCTTCCCAGCCATATGATCACTGTGATTGGATTTCATGGAAATGGGAGTTCACCTTTCTGGCTCCTGATCATTACTATGTCTCAAGGAGCATGCCAGGGCACCCGCGGTTGCCTGAATATTCAAACAACGACTGCATCTGATAGGATGCAGTCGCTATTTGACTGAAAGTTTTCCACCTAGCTCCTTCAATTTTGTAATCAAAATTTGTCTAGCCTGGTGGTGCCTACGTAGTCTCTAATGGCTTGGAAGCTGATGCCATGCCATGTCTACAGTTTTTTCTTGTCTTTTGCAGCACAATCCCATTTTCTAACCACTCCCTGTAGTATGTCTGAAGTCTCTGACAGCTTTCCATAGCATTACAATATTAAGTGTGGTCCTTTAGTGAAGTCCAGGACCGCACTTGAGGCCTCTTAGGCCTTTTATCAAGAAAGCTGACCACCACTGATCTAAATCCCACCTGGATGACCTCTATTTTGCAAAAAGCTCTGTGTATTATAACAAATGTCTTGTTCTTTTTAATAAAATAGTGCTTTTCCTATTTTTTCATCCTTATTGTTTATCTTGATAAAGCTGATTTCCCATCTGTTCAGCCACTTGCTCCAGCACCTGCTGCACCTCCTTGCTGTGGACCGGCTTCCTGACAGTGACAATGGTTAGCCATGCAAGCAGGGGTGGACTGACCATTTGGAAACTCGGGCACTGCCCGAGGGCCCGGGGTCAGTAGGGGGCCCCATGAGATGCCCCTGGTACCTTTTTCATAGGCTTTTTTGAGTTTGGGCAAGGACACAGGGGCCCCATGATCCCCTATTGCCCGGGGGCCCCATGAGTTGTCAGTCCGCCCCTGCATGCAAGTACAACCTGTGCTAATACCCACTTGTAGTCTTCGTTGGAAGCCTGTGTGACACAAATGGGAGGCAATTGTCATCCCATTACAGGACGTTCCTGAACAATGACCTCTATAGTAAGATCACCAGGTGTTCCTTAAATAAATCGGAGGATTTTATAATATTAAAATACAAGTTTTGGAAATTAAATGAACATGTTAAAGCTTCTATAAGATTTTCGCGATTGGGTTTACATCTACTTTAATTAGTTTATAGCTGGCATGAAGGTGCACGTGGGAGGGGAAAATCATAACAATACAAAAGGGATGTTGGCACGGCATGAGCAGATACTGGGAAGGATGCCTGTACTGGAGATAAGGATTAGACAGCACATTCCATATTCCCTCCCTGCAGACAACAGCAGCTGGGATTCTGCAAGTGCCTTGGGGGTGAGGAGAAGAATAGCTGTCCCTGGCTACACCCTCTGTCAGTGCCACCACTGCTGAGAACACTTTGACTATGGGAGGTGTATGGAGATTGCGGGGAGGAGAGATTTGTCCTGCATACCTGGAATTCTTCTCCTGTCTCTAGCACAGTCCATTATTCTGCTCATTCATCACCTCTCACCCCTTTCCAACCTGTTTGTTATCCTGCTTGGGGTATGCTGTGGGCACCAGGGGTCAGATTAAAGCCTCTTTATTTATTTTTTTACTTGCCATGGATAATGGATCATCAAAGCGACTGGCTCTACCTCTTTTGTAAATACTTTATTCTGTCATGTAAAATATGAAGACACCTTCAAAAATATTTAGGTTAATGCAACCCCCGTTGCATAAAATAAATGTAAAAGAGAAGAAAGTAAAGTTGCCTTTCCTAGTTTCTAATCTACAGTGGTGGCATAAAGGTCAGCATGAGGCTTCAGTGATCACCTTGGGAGACCCAGGAGATCAAAGCTTTCCGAGGTTTCTGTTTCTAAGTGCATTATGTGAGAAGATTTCCAAGGATTGGGGTGGTGTTCAGTGGCATGGGCACCAAGAAAGGGGAGTATAGGCTTCAGGGGCATAACTACAGATCATGGAACACCATTGCAAACATTTGACCCCTTGACCACCTCTGTATTGTCATGATCTAAATATAAAGTTTATTTTATTAAGCCATTCTCAAACAGAGTTACTCCATAGGTTAGGGGCTTCTTGAACTGTGGATGATTGACCTTTCATTTGATGTTGCCTGCCTAAATCTGGGACCAATGCCATGTGAGTGAGCCAGTGGCATGACATCAGTTATCTTTTTACCTGTCTGTAAGAGTGGCATTCTGACCACCACTCTAAGGGGTATTCTGCCACCAATTTATAGAATGTTTTCCCCCAATAACCCCCAATTAATTGGTTTTAGCAGGGTTCCCTCAGTGGTTCCTCTGGGGTAAAAGGTTGAGAAAGGCTGTCCGAAACCAAGGGCAAGTAGCAGAGGAACTGTCTGCATTGTCAGAACACCACTAGGGACTGCTGCCGTGGATGGAAGATGTTACGGAAGAGTGAGGCATCAGTGCAGGACATTTATTTTTCACCTTAATTTTTGACCTAACTACGTCTACAAACGTCTTTAAAATTAGATTCTTAAAAAAAAAAAACAGTTCAAACTGCCTTTCTCAACCTTTTTATTCAAGAAAAAATGTTTAGGTCTTGGGAAGCCCGTACTAAAACCAAAATGTGGGGGGAAAATGCCCCCCACGTTGGTTGTCAGTAGAAAGAATGCAGCTTCTACAGAGGTGGTCAGAATGCCACCCTTACAGACAGCTAAAAACATAATTGGTGTCATGCATCTGGCTTTACTAAGGGGGGTTGGCCTAATGAATTATACAGGGCCCAATAAATGAAAGGATAATCAGTCACAGCTCCAATGGACCCCTAGCAACCTCTTGAAGAGTCCTGGTTGAGAATGGCTGATTTAAACTATAACACAGATCCCACTTGAAGCTAAAAAATCGCAGAAAGTTTCTTCTTCTTTTATGAACAAGACGCATTACGTCTCCTCTTTATGTCTTTTAGGTCCCTCTCTGGCTCCCTGAACACCTAGACCATTAGAATGGATCAAGAAGACGGTCATTATGGGGTGAGTTTTGTCATGGGTTTTTTTTTTTTTATATCACAAAATTAATGTTTGTGTATCTGCCTTATCCATGGAGAATGTGGTCAGCTGTACAACATTTTCTCTGTGACTGTATTTTTCCATTCGGTCTCTTGTTTTATCAGTGTTAACAGGAAGATCTATAGATTTTGTAACCACTGGTATTTGGCACGCAGGCCTAATATTAGTAGGATTAGGTGTTAGGCACGCTGAAGCTAAACTGGGCCCTATTTATCAGCAACTGTCAGAGAAGAATTTTCTGTCAAGGTTGGCCATAACAGCCTATCAGAGTTATTAATTTTATTCTCTCGTTGTGCATAGAAGAATACATTGGAGGAGCTGATTGGTTGGTATGGCCAAGCAAACAATTTTGGATCATTCCTCATTGGGATACACAGATAAGAGGTCCAATGATGAATGCTTAGTCTGCAGGATTAGTCATCTGCTATGTTGGTTTTATCTGACAGATGTTGATAGACCAGAAGAATACTGTCCACCTGTACAGAGCAGAGGGCAATAGTAGCATTTGCTCCAGACCTGTTCATCTCTTGAATGATGATTTCTTCCACCAAACCTGCAAATGATCTGAATAGCTAGATATTTGGCTTGATTTACTAAAACTAGAGAGTGCAAAATCTGTTGCAGCTCTGCGTAGAAACCAATCGGCTTCCAAGTTTTTATGTCAAAGCTTAATTCAACGAGCTGATGTCTGTTTGGCTACCATGCACAGCTGCACCAGATTTTGCACTCTTTAGTTTTAGTAAATCAACTCCTCTGCATGGGAAACGCGGGCCTGAGCACTGTGACATAGATGAAAGTCACATATTCCCCCTATAATTGCAAGCCCTAGACATTTTGCAGTGACTTCATCAGATGATGTAGTGTTATCCTATGGGGTTTATTTACTAAAGCTGGAGAGTCCAAAATCAGACTCCCTTCTGCATAGAAACCAATCGGCTTCTAACCTCAGCTTGTTCAATGAAGCTTTGGCAATGAAACCTGGAAGCTGATTGGTTTCTATGCAGAAGGGAGTCTGATTTTGGACTCTCCAGCTTTAGTAAATAAACCCCTATGTGTCCATGCACACTACTTCAGGTGATTAGCATTTTTTGAGCTTCAGCATCTAGGAGCAGAAAAAAAATGTCTTTGTAGAGCTTTTAGGAGCATTTTTTCAGCAGACAAAAACCGCTAAACGCCGCTAATTGCTACTGAAACTCTCCTAACAGCTTTTTTTTTCTACATGTACTGTAAAAATGCTAATAAAGCGCTAACTCTTCTAAACACTACTACCTGCGTTTTTTATACAGTGTTCTTTCCAGCATTTTTTAGCTTATAAAAACCGCTAGTGTGCATAGAGCCTTAGTGTTTCTCACAAATAAAGCCTAGGTATCTGGTCATGTGAGCGCTACTAAAGGGGGTCACATGACTAATTCTCTTTCAGAAAAGATTTTTTGATCAAAGGCTTATAGCCATGTGACCTGCACTGAATGGAGAAAAAGTCAGGAAAAGTTTGTAGTTTAGCCCTTCTTTTAGTTTGTATTTATCCATCGCAGCAAGACTGGGTTAGCTGTATGTTAACATCAGAGTTATGGTCCACTTTAATATAAAGACTGTTCTTTATCATGGCTGAACATGACTAGTGTATTTTCTGTAACGGGAAAATGTCTTTTTCTTTTCTATCCAGGGTTCCCACTCCATGACCAGCCCCTCCATCATAGGAGCGGAGGATGAAGACTTTGAGAATGATATTGAGCCGGTCAGTATTTGCTGAGCCATTGAAATTTGCCTTTACTCCTTAATTAGATGTTATTTTTGCAGTTTACGTGGAAAAAAAATGTGATTATATGCTTGCTCTTTTATATTCATAGTAGTGTATTAAATTTTGAGATGATGGCTGAACCCTTAGACAATATAGCTAATGCCACAGATAAAAAGTACATAAGGGGCTTTTTACCTGCTAAAGAATTTCTGTTTAATAAGCCTGGACAGCAAAGTCAGGATAACGACCCCACTATCTTTAAGGGATGGTTCACATGCACTTTGATATCTGAAGAGTGATTTGTGCTTGGATCACTCTTCAGAGTTCATTTGACAGCCTTCTTTTTTAATTATTATATATTTTATTAAATTTTCTTTTAGGAAAAAATACTTTACAAAACTACCATATAATCTTATTAGATCATACACATAAACTTTATCCCCATACCCTCCCCAAAACACCCCTGTCCAATCTCGTCTTATCCTCTCTTTCCCCTCCTATTGATCTAGTCATGTATGTAGATCTCTTTTAACCATTTAAATTCTCTGGTACTACTATTGGGGGACCTTAATTTTTATGTATTTTTCTGATGTTTTAAACTCATACCATCTACTCCAAATCTTTGTAAACTTTTCCATTTCATCTTTCTCCATGTAACAAAGTTCCTCCATCCTGCTAACATATTCAACTCTTTCTATCCAATCCCTCATTGTTGGCGGATCCTGGGCTTTCCAAAACCCTTTGCCGCACCAATCAGATGGTATAATAAACTGTTTTTATATTGTTTTACCGACAACTCTGTTCTATGGAAAAGACATACCCACGGATCCTTCTGGATAGATGTCCCCCAAATCTCCTGTATATGATAAATTATCTCCTGCCAAAATAACTGAATTTTTGGGCATCCCACCATATATGAGCCATTGTCCCTATTGCCCCACACCCTCTCCAGCATAAAGGTGTGCATACCATCTAGACCAGCGGTTCTCAACCTGTGGGTCGCGACCCCTTTGGGGGTCGAACAACCCTTTCACAGGGGTCTCCTAAGACCATCGGAAAACACATATTTCCAATAGTCTTAGGAACCGAGACACCACTCCTCTATCAGTCTCCAGGCGGGTCCGCCCACATGCAGATACGTCCACATTTCCCTGGACGCGATGTGTGCGCGGGATGACATGCCGCCCCTGTCATCTGGCTACATCCCCGGGATCACTCAACAGCTCAGCCTCCTCGCCAGTGATTGGCCGCCGGAACTGTAGCTCAGGAGAGGCACACAGGCGGCCAATCACCGGCGAGGAGGAGGAGCCGAGCAGCAGCGCGAAGATCAAAGAAGATCGAGCAAGGGAGCGGCCGGAGAAGGAAGACAGCTGACATGTAAGTGTCTGTAGTGTGCAGATGGTGCTGCTGCAGCCAGGTATGATGGCTGTAGATGGGAGAGGGAGGGAGCATGCCCAGGCTGGAGCAGGAGTCAGCAAGGTAAGTATCATTGGTGTCAGTAGGAGGAATAGTGCCCCATCATTGGTGTCACTAATACCAATGATGGGGCACTATTCCTCCCACTGACACCAATGATGGGGCACTATTTCCTCCCCCCCCCCCCCACTGACACCAACGATGGGGCACTATTCCTCCCCCCACTGACACCAACGATGGGGCACTATTCCTCCCCCCACTGACACCAACGATGGGGCACTATTCCTCCCCCCACTGACACCAACGATGGGGCACTATTCCTCCCCCCACTGACACCAACGATGGGGCACTATTCCTCCCCCCACTGACACCAACGATGGGGCACTATTCCTCCCCCCACTGACACCAACAATGGGGCACTTTTCCTCCCCCCAATGACACCAACGATGGGGCACTACCCCCCCCCCCCCCTACTGACACCAATGATGGGGCACAATTCCCCCCCACACTAGTATCAATGATGAGGCACTATCCCCCCCCCTCTCCCCCCACTGACACCAATGATGGGGCACTATTCCTCCCACACTGACACCAATGATGGGGCACTATTCCTCCCACTGATACCAATGATGGGGCACTATTCCTCCCACACTGACACCAATGATGGGGCACTATTCCTCCCACACTGACACCAATGATGGAGCACTATTCCTCCCACTGACACCAACGATGTGGCACTATTCCTCCCACTGACACCAACGATGGGGCACTATTCCTCCCACTGACACCAATGATGGGGCACTATTCCTCCCACTGACACCAACGATGGGGCACTATTCCTCCCACTGACGCCAATGATGGGACACTAGTCCTTCCACTGACATCAGTGATGTGGCACTACTCCTCTCACTGACACCAATGATATGGCACTACTCCTCCCACTGCAAAATTACAGTTATGAAGTAGCAACGAAAATAATTTTATGGTTGGGGGTCACCACAACATGAGGAACTGTATTAAAGGGTCACGGCATTAGCAAGGTTGAGAACCACTGATCTAGACAAACATTTATAATTCATCTCACCTATATTCGTGTTCGTCACCCCGTGCATTAACTTAACCATTTTCCTCTTCTGGTGATTATTCATTTTTGTACCCAGTTCTCTTTCCCAACCCTCCAAGAACGACAGAGATCCAGCTCCCCCCAGTTCAACCAGGATCTTGTAAATCCTAGATATTATATGTCCACAATCTGTCTTTGAGCTCAGCAGTCTTTCAAATGGGAGCATGTACCCGGCCATCCTCAGAGGCTGAGGAAGTGTTGAGACAAAATGTCCCAATTGGTAATATCTCACTTTATCTAAAACAGAAAACAAATTCCTTTTTTTCTTCAATTCTTGAAAAGTGCATAACTGCCCTTTATCTAATATATCTCCCAAACGTGCATTTCTATCTTTAAACCATTTTCCCAAAACGTTTCCCTTCCCCGGAGAAAAAAAATTCTGTGTCCACCAATGGTAACAATAATTATATTTCCAACCCATAGACTTGTGTAAACCATCCCAAACTCTCAATACATCCCGTGTCCATCTACTACTATTTTCATCCAATGCCCAAAATTCTTGTGGGATCCATATGATCATCTCCAGCTGTGTTTTACTTAATTCTTTTTTTTTTTTTAAGTCCGCAAACGTGCAGATAACGAAAAACCTGTAAGTGTTCACAAAAAATGTGCAAGTGCAAAACACCACACAAAAAAGTTCACTTAGGGGTGTGCTTTGTCCTTCCCCCAAAGGGGATGGGCCACTACCCTGATCCCCCGGGGCACGAAGCTCCTGACAGGCACAAGGTTCCCATTTGGTCCTCCTGGCCAAAAGGCCTGGTGGTCCACCGTTCCTTGTGTCCAGCCGAAGCCAGACACCCAGTACTTGGTCAGGGGGCTCTCCCAAAGAGAAAACCCCCTAGGAACAGGGGAGGAAGGAACCAAAAGGCCACACATCCTCCCCCTAGACTTCAGGGCAGGCCCGAGGACCCACACCCTCCATCCTGTGAGGAAAACACACACATAAGTAAAGAAAAAGTGACAAAACGTGGGAGGTGCAATAAATTAAATAAATAAAAAATAAAAAAGTGGTCGTGCCAAATAGTGCACAGACCAGGCCCTGAGGCCTGTAGCAAAAATTGCCCTGGTCCTAGCCAAAAGGCCTGGTCCTAAGGGCGCTGTGCAAGAAAAGTGGAAACTCAGTGACCATGTGCCATCTTCACACTGTGGGGTCCCACACCCAGGTGTTACTAGTGGCACCCCTGAGGCGACTACTCAGGGGGCACTGGTTTGCGGACTTTCTGCCTTCCCGACCCCTGGCCAGACAAGGTAGATCCGTCCAAATCAGGAGGAACTGGGTCCTTCCGGTCTCCTCGGGAGAATTACTCACGGGCCCCAGCTTCTACTCGTGGGCACCACGCTTTCTGTCCCCCCGGTACTAGCCGTCCAGACCCCCATCATTCCAGCAGGAGTACTATACAAACAGCCATCTCCACAAGGTTAGGATGACCGTGGAGCACCCCTACTGGACACTGATAAGAACAGATACTACACTTGATCTTAGCCAAAAGGCCGAGAAGCTGTGTTTTACGTAATATGACCGCTTTCTTTAACCCCTTGCACCCAACACTAGTGTACAGCAACTGCATGCAAAGTGGCCCTATTTACATGAATGGGTCACCTTCGGTGAGGGTTACACTTGCTGAAAGCAACAGGGGGTATTATTTCTACCATAGCTGTGAAGCAAAGCATTGTGGCGGCAGCATGTTTACACCCCTAGCTGCTGTCTCTGCAGCTAAAGGGGGAGTGGTAAAAATGCTGCTCAAGCACTGTTGTGAACATTTTAAAACCATTGCTACCCATTAATGCACCTATCACACTAAGATGTGTTACTGATGTGTTTTGAACATCTTTTGATGCATTTGCGTCACATTAAATAATGCTTCCAAAACACCTCCTCTGTGTAGGTTTTCTATTGTATGGATTTTTGTATTATCATCTGGACTAGTAACCCTCTCTAATCACATCTCAATCATGCTGTAAACGCCATGGGGACATTTGTGAGGTGGCACATTTGCAGCATGTGAACATGAATGGAGGCATCTGGGGAGCAGTAAAGCCAACCGAACATGTCGGATACATTTTGGTGCAATGCAACATGAAGCTCCACAAATGCGACCATATGAACAACACTGTCTACTGCAATGCACACAATTGACAGAAAGCATTGACAGGCATTTGTGAGGCTTCAAAAACTAGTTTAAACGTCTCATTAGTTCCTGTTTACACCTGCTTTGCTCTCTGAAGAGTAATCCGTGTTAGGATTGCTCTTCAGAGAACATTAGACAGGCAGTGAAAAGACCCAACGACTCCTCACTGCCTGCTTTAACCACCTAAATGCAGGACAACCACGTTGCAACCGCGCATGTTGTGCTTGGTTGTGGGGCAGTTGCAGTGCAGCCCCATTCACTTGAATGGTTCATGCACAGCAGGAAATACCATCAGGCGAGCTTGACAGCGGTATAATTGCAGTTACGACATGTTTACACCCCTGACAGCTGCCTTAAAAGGGGGGGCAGTAAAAATGAACCCCGCCCCCTGTCTTTCGCAAATGTAAATGAGCCCCTAAAGAATACATTGACTTCCTCATTCCCAGACAGTGAAGAAGCAGCAGCTGACTACTTAGGTTATCCTTATGCTCACTCTACTTTCTCCTCCTCCTAGCAGCTTACACCTTGTCAGCATATTTTCGTGAACATATCCTCTGCATTTTCATTCATTCCTACAAACCTTCTGAATACAAGTTCATGTTTCAAAGCTCCATAGAAATCACTGAAAAGTTTACAATCCATACGCTCATCTGACTATGAATAATTTGACAAAATGAAGTGCAGTCTATCTCACTGGTCTGGAGGTAGGTGAGTCTGAAGCCCACCGTCTATCTATCCATTCAGTCGTATCCGACCCTTGGCGATTGCATGGACCGTCACTCTTAAGCGACTTCTTCCATGAATTCTCTTAGCAATTATTTTTACAGGGTAGGTTGCCAGGTCTTTCCCAAACCCCTACCATGCAGGAGATCCCGCATGGCCAGGGATAAAACTAGGAGAATTTATACAGAAGCCAATTAACCTACCAGCATGTCTTTGGAATGTGGGAGGAAACCAGAGCACTCGGAGGTAACCCACGCGAACACAGGGAGAACATGCAAACTCCATGCAGGAGGTGCCATGGTCGGGAATCGAACCCATGACCACCATACATGGATCGAAATTTGGCAGCTTCAGCAGAGACCGGCATAATTTCGATCCAGGTATGGGCACCCTGGTTTTACAGAAGTCATTCTACTGATCGACTTCTGTACAACCAGCCTGTACGGTTTTTGCCGATTGCTCAATTCCCCCTAGCACTGATCATTACATTCCTGCAGCAGGGGAAGGCTCCCCGATGTCAGAACCAAATGGCACATCGGGGAGGATTCCTACATCCACATCAAATGTGTGGATGAGGGAATCAAAGCATTTTATATTTTTCCTTCAACCCCACCGGTTGAACAAACAAAAATGATGAATGTAAGGGCTGCCGGAGGCCGGGATGGTGGCACAAAGGGAATTCAATAATGAAACATGGTAGATTTCAGAGAACTGTTACTTTAGTTGTTTACTTAACGTTGTCCCCTTATTGTCTTTACAGAATGTTGATGACCAAAGCAGCTATTTCCAGAGCATTGAACTTGTAAAAGAGCACCCTGCTTATATTATGGTGTTCCTGCATCATGTTGTACTACAGTATGACCCAAGTCCAGTGGTAAGATCGTAAGAAGATAGCAGCTACTTATCTGTACCATACCTGTGAAAATGGGGACTGCTTAAAGTGAACCTGTCAGACCACAAAAGTGTATAGACAAACTTGGTGTTGACAAAGAACCTGGTTATCCTTTAAAACTGTATTCTTTGAGCCAAGAAGCCCTTTAATATGTTATGTGTGCTTTACAGAGACCTCAACTTTAACTCTAATTTGGGGCTACCCCTGCTTTATTTTTCTTCTAAATCTTATATCAGGACCTTTAGTAGAACCTTTGTATTTCTTGATTGGCATAGCTGGGGCTTAACTCATGAATGGCACTAGGCATAGAGCATACAAGAGAGCAGAAGATGCCAGAGCTCTGATTTCATAAAAGAGTTCATGGACATTTGTATATCAATTGTATGCAAAGACCGGTATGCACAAGCACCCTTCTTTTCTACTTTTAAGTTCATATATTGGAATCATTACTTAGATTATGTGACAGGTTTACTTAAGTGGTGGCTTCTATGTTTCTTTTTTTTTCTGGATAGTCCCAATTGGAATATGTGTGTAGCATAAAATAACTTAATGTGATGTAACACAGTACAAAGCATGTCATAGTCTATCCCTGCAAACATTTACCTTCTTTATATCCACTGACAAGGGCAAACCCCCAACCCACACTATGACCTGACCGCTATACTCCATTTCCATTGGGACTGATAGCCACATCACTGATGGCCCTCCCATTCAATCAGCATTCATCAAGAAATTTCATTTTTAACCAACATACTTTATACTTTAAAGAGGATCTGTCATTGCCTCCGCTCCACCACCACCCAAAATAATATTGCTGGTATAACTGCAGGCACCTAGAGATTCACATACTTGCAGTAACCTACAAAATAAGCTGAAGTGATAGACCAAATCTCCAGCATTTCCTGTAGTGATGAAGCTTGCATGTCCTGCATGTACATATTGGCCAGTTAAGTCATCCTTTCTCAACCAGGGTGCCTTGAGGTTTCTTCAGGGGGGCCTTGGCGAAATGCCCAAAAATTGCCCAAAACTTGTATACAAGCAAGTGGGTGGAACAAGCCTGCCTTTTAGTTACACAAAGTCACAGGTTTTCATAGTACACTATTATGACCTTCTAGCCACAGGCATCCTGACAGCCAATAACATCATCCGTTGATAAGGAGGTTGTCAGCCGCCTGCACAGCATCCTAGTTTGACCTTCCCCCACCCCTCTCCATCAGTGCTAGGGTCACATTAGCTCAGTGATGGAGAAAAACTGAGGGAGAAGAGAAACATTGGAATACTAGTCAGTACCAATGTGCAAAGTGTATTTGCTTTGAAAGAATAAATCCTCTCTAATGTTGGATGTCGTACATGTGTGGATGTTACTGCATTATATAAAACTATTAGAATAGTTCTTCACATTTTAGACTGGGGTGCCTCAAGACTCTCCATATTTTAAAGGGTGTCTTGACGGAAAAAAGGTTGAGAAACACTGAGTTAAGTAACCCATCATAATGATAGGCCAATAAGACTATGGGGAGCAAGCTCTGAATTCCCATATATGTTGACATTTTTTGCTGTCAGAATGGTCCATCATTTAGGCATAATTACATGGTATTGGAAGCCGCAGCAGCTATGTTCAGTTTCAGGTTGAACTGGATGGACTGGTGTCTTTATTCAACCTTACCGACTATGTACAGACCCCTCTAGGTGCTTGCACTTTATACCTTCAGCAGTTTGTGTTTGGATGTAATAACAGTGTCTAAGTTATAATGCATCCATCAATCTTTATCAACCTTCCTACCCCAGAGGAACCCTTGAAATAGGTTTCAGGTCTTGTGGAACCTCTGCTAAAATCAGTGGGGGAAAATACTTTTAAAGCAGTGGTCAAAATGGCACCCTTACAGATGGAAACAAATATATTCGTTATCATGCGGATGGCTTTGTTGGGCCTAAAAGTATGCAGGAACCATCAGATGGGAGGTCCATTAGCCACAGCTCAACAACCTCATAGCACCTTCTGGAACAGCCTTTCTTCTCATTTTCACCCCAGAGGAACCCCTAAAATAATTACCAGGTCTTGGGGAATCTCTGTTGAAACCAATTAATTGGCAGTCTGGGAAAAATGACCCTTACATTGGTGGCCAGTGGTCAGAATGCCCCCTTGCAGTGGTGGTCAGAATGCCAGCAAATAAGATCATTGGCGTAATACTGCTGACTCTGCCAAGTGGCATTCACTCCGGAATTACTGTATATGGGAGGTCAATGAATCAAGGAACCCTAGCAATCTTTGGAGGAACCCTAAGGTTTCACAGAACCCTGATTTTTTTTTTTTTTTTTTAATTAACATGTAGACATATTTTTTCTTTACACTTCAAAGTGTCCACTTTCTGCAGCATTTCCCCCACTGTTTTTTTCCTATTTCTGTACAACTCTGCTCTGGTTTGTCCTGTGCCAATAGGAACACTTTGGGTACAGTTATTTTGTATGTGTTATTCTGTTGAAAATGCTTTTAAAAGTGTAAAATTATTTTCTTTCTGTTCCATAGTGGATAGATATTTAACACGATTTTAAGTTATATAACATTTCTTTCTCTAAGACGTTGCAATATTAGCACACGTCATGTCACCCCTTTTTTTGTTGTCTTAAAATCTGGGAATTCTATTCAGTTTGCCAGGCAGACCAGGACAGGAAAGGTAGTAAACGCCAGAGTCTTGTATTTCATTTCTGTGAATTGTGTGTTTACTTGTCTTTCTTCCTTTCTTGCTGCTCTCAGAGGGTCAGCTCCATTATACAAGGTGTGTCTGATAGCTTCTTAATGTCTTTTGCCTGTCTCTTTACAACCATCACAACAATCATACTTTTCATCAAAATAACAAACATATGAGAGAATGATACCTTTTACAGTCTGATCCCACCTCGCTTTTTTTCTAGGTTTGGATGGATTGGGGAAGGTTAGAACCTCTATTAGGGTTCTATTGCTAAATTAAAGTAAAAACAAGTCACTGGAAACAGATGTTCAATGGGTCAATAGAATTACCACTGGGCACACTAGCTCCAGTTTGGCAGCACCCCACAAAGTGGGGAGACCCAGAGCTGAGAAGCCATACTGTCCAGAGGCCAGATAAATGTCCAAGAATCCAACGTTTTTAATGATAAATATGGTTCGTAGCAATAAAAGGGAAAAAAAATGTTTTGGTTGCTAAATTGACTTCCATTTCCTCTGGGCTCAGGAGTTTTGACCTAAAGCGGACCTTCACCCAAAAGGAGAAGTTCTGCTTTATTTCCTAATTTATAGAGGTATCCATTCCCCTTTCCGCTGGAATCTCCTAGATGAGGAGTTCTTCCCCTCCTTCCCCCTATACAACCTTCTGGGACTTGTCTTAGGTCCCAGAAGGCTATGGGTCAATCCACAAGGTGCAGCGTGGCTCGCACATTGGCAGTGAGGAGCTGGCTGTAAAGCTGTGAGGAGTCACAGCAGGCTTCCCACAGTTCGGGTCCCCGGTGCTGACATCTTAAGACCAGTGAAGAACAGGCCTGGGTGAGGACAGCGCTGGATCCCTGGAGAAAAAAACAGGCTGAGGTGTTTGGATGCGCCCAGTAGTTTGAACCCTGCTTGTTTTATGAAGCCTTTGCTATTTCATCTACTTCAATTTCAGGGCCAGTTCACGCCACATGTGTTCCAGTGCTTTCTTCTCTGCATCAAAAATACATGGAAAGTAAGTTTTATGGTTTCCAATAGCATAGTTCACACGAGTGCTTGCCGTTCCAGTTCCAGAATAAAAGTAGAACATGCTGCATTTTTCCTGCATAGAACTGTACTGGAGCACGATAAAATGCATCAAAAAGTCACCTACACACATCGAACACTCACCAGACCCCAATAGAGTGAAAACAACAGGAAAAAAAAAAGCATCTGAAACGCATCAAAATCGCATTGGAACATGTAAAAAACATGCATACAGAAACGCATCTGGAATGGATCTGGAGGATTTTGTAGTGTGAATTGACCCTGCAGCTGTGCTGCTTGGTTTCAGACAGCTATGTAGTTTTGATGCTTCAGTTTGTATATGGCAGTCACTTTGGATTTGTAGTCTCGTGTAGTAGACAGTTTAGTCAAATCTTGTTCCAGTTCTAAAGAGAAGTAACAAGCCTTAAAGGTATTACCCTCAGCTACGTTTTTATATTAAAACCATTTCACAATCAACCTAGCAAAACACTACAGCCTTACAGCTACACAGTACTGAAGGTTGCATTTGGCCATACAGTCATACAGGGATATAACTATTCATTTTGGGGTGGAAATCTTTACCTTTGGGATAGCTGTGTATTTGATTCAACCTCTACCCAACATGTCCACCCATTATTCTGAGCTACCTTCATGCTGTTCCCTATGTGTCTTGTGGTCTGATGCCTCAGCATAAAATGATGCTCCGTCATAGAACTCTCAGGTAAGTTTGTTGCTCCCCAGTAGGGACTGTAGTCCAGCAGGGTAATAATGTCCACTTCTGGTATAATTGCCCAAGAACATCCACAATCATGTTTGTCATGGAGTATTCTGCCTGCTTTGACCAGCCTTAGACCGATATATATATGTATGTGTGTGTGTGTGTGTATATATATATATATATATATATGTATGTATGTATGTATATGTGTGTATGTATGTGTATATATATATATATATATATATATATATATATATATATATATATATATATATAATGTGTGTGTGTATGTATGTGTGTGTATATATATATATATATATATATATATATATATATATATAAATATAATATGTGTATGTGTGTATATATATATATATATATATATATATATATATATATATATATATATAAAAAATATATATATATGTGTATGTATGTGTGTATATATATATATGTGTATGTATGTGTATATATATGTGTGTGTATGTATGTGTATATGTATGTGTATATATATATATATATATATATATATATATATATAAATAATATAGCCTGTCAGTTGGTTTGGTTATCCTATATCTCTCAAGGACTCCAGTGGTGAGATCTCTGCACCTGAGCTATCACCTTTGTCCACCCGTTATAAACTCCGGGAGCTGAATGTATCTTAACTGCGTTGCTGAAAAAGTGGAACGTTATAGGTGAATTACAATAGAAATGATAGATGTTTACTTTAGAGTTTCAGATGATACAGCTATTAAAAACTATAGAAAGACTTGTGTCTAGAGTGGAGGTCTTCTTTAATGCGTTCAGTACCTCAGTCTGGTTTTTATTTCTGCTAAAATGGATTACATAACTGATCACATCGGCTGTGTGCAAGTCAGTAGCATCTCATCATCTGAATACATCCCTGATTGTAAAGTCTCTGGGAAGTCATGCACAGACTGCGGCGCTGATGTTGTGAATGTCAATGTAGAACGTACTGCTCTCGGTGTTGTGATATCATATGTAGGACCACAATTTAATGCTTGGCTAAAGAACTGACTTGAGATGAGATTACCTATTTCCTGCTCGCTTTCTAATACCTGTTCCTTTTGTTCACCTGTAGCTCTGCTACCTGCATGTGGAGATCTTGAGAAACCTCACAGCCAAAGAGGGAAAAAAGCTTTTCTTGGATTTTTACAACACGTTCCTCATGAAAGGAGCAGTGAGTATCTATTTATGGAGTTCACTGGAAGTGGTTTAAACTATATCAAAAGTGAAAATGTTTTTTTTTTTAGTTGTGTATAGACTAGGGATTGGTTACAGCGACAATGATATCAACTAAAAATCAAATATAAATGGCATGTCCTTGCTAAAGAAGAGGTATACTAACCTGTCTGGTGGCCCATGTGTCATATTTCCCTTCTGTTTGAGAGTTGCCTCCCCCATCAGGCTCTTCATTGTGTAACATTTCTGGGAGTGTCGGATGTCTGTGTCTCCCAGATGTTCACAGTATTTCCATCTTTTGACCCCCTACTACTCTGTCATATACCCTCTACTGTGTCCTGTAGTAAAATAGGGGTCAGAGGATGGAACCACAGCATGTGTTGGGGGATACAGACATCCAACACTCCCAGAAGTGTCAAAAGCTTGAAGAGTCTGAGGTTGTAACATTTGCATGGAGAGAAGAAAGGTGACATTGGCCACCAGGGAGGTAAGCACTTGCCACTAAGATTTTTTTTTGGGAACAAAATCTGTTTCAATTTGTGTCCCATTGCAAAGATTTACCAGTTATTTAGAAGATACAACAGGAATGTGGAGTACGTCTTTCGAAAATGAAGGGAAAACCCGTCTTTGACAGTTGGCATAAGAATAGGTTTCACACATGGAAGATTTAACCTTCCCTACCGTTACCCTTTATTTTGGCTTTAACCATAACATTTTGTGCCCCTAACATTAGTCACCAGGATAAACAGGGAGGGTTAAAAAATTGACAAGGTATTATAATTCCACTCTCTGTCTATGTATATCACTTCAGTGCTAAATTACCCATCTTCTTGTGTGCTGTATACTCTTGTTCACCATCTTTTTCCCCTTGGCTAAGGAGTGGGACTGTAATATACTAGCCCTTGCTATGCAGATCCAGAAAGAGTTGTATGTACTGGCCCCACATTGGCAGCAACATTGGCAGGTAATCAGAATGCAATCTGCTTCACAGCCTAGGAATCGGCATGAACGACAAGTTCAAGTGTAGGCATGCAACCAAATTTCCATACTCAACAAACTTTATAGCTTGAAGTTTATCACACACATCACCTCATGCCTCTGCTCTGTAATTTCACCCTCTTTTGACTATGCCCTGTAGGAGGGTGAGACACCTTGAGAGAGGAGCAGAGTCTGGCAGGATATGGGAAATGGGTTGCTGGCCTACATATTATTTATTCCATGGAGGTGATGGACCCTGTTTGGGCTATAGCAACCGGAGTTTGAGGACCCAAGTGAGAGCCACCTGGAGTGTTGTCATTCTGACAATAATGAAAAAGCGCATGTGCTGAAGTTGGAGTTTATGCCAACTGGGCAAAGAAATGGTGGAAAGCAGTTCAGTGGTTGCTGTTTGTGGGCATGATTGCTGTTTGTTCTGTTCGACTGGGTGCGCTTTTTCCTGTATGTCCCATAGAATGTCTGAGAGCAAACAGCAGCCACAGGGTAAGACTCTTACAGCATTGTTGATGAGTGATTCAACATTCCTGAATGTCTGCAGCTCTCAGCTGAACAGGAATTGCTATGAGCTCCTGTGATGACAATGAATATTTCTACTTTTTCTTTCTTCTCCCCACTTAGATTTTGCGTGTCCCAAGCAGTGTCTCCTTTGAGCTGGGTGAGTTCTGTTGCACTATACTAGCAATTTCTAGTCCAGTGATTTCATGAAATCTGTGACATTGTAGAAAACAATTTTTTCTGAACTTTATGAAAGTATATGGAAATGCTGAGGCCTATGCTAATGGCAGCTGCAGAGTGTGAAAATCCAGGCAACTGGCAAACTCATTGCTTTGATCAGTCAATGGGAAGCTAAATCCGCAAAAATGCTTTTCATTGAACTTATTAGTACTTCTCCTTTGATGTTATGAGAGGTGTGCACCTTTTTATTAAGAGATTAGAGCATAATTCCAATGTTAGAGGTTATTTCAAAGGCTTGTGAAAATTCAGTCTATCCTTCACTGCAAATTCAACACCAATCTATAGGGACATGGCATTTCTGAGAGTGCAGTCTATCCATTCACTATAGACCAGTGACATCCCTCAGTATGCAGCCCATCCTTTTGCTAGAGATTGATGACATCACTCAATATACAGCCTATCCATTCACTTGAGTCCAGTGACATCCCTTGGTATGCTGACTATCTATCACCTAGAGACTAGTGACATCCCTCAGTATGCAGCCTATCCATTTATCAAAACCAGTGACATCAATCAGTGTGCAGGCTATTCATTCATTAGCGACCATTAACATCGCTCGGTATTCAGCCTATCCAATCACTAGAACAGTAGTCTCCAAACTGAAGTCTGCGGGACAGGTGCTGCCCTTTGCTTGCATTTATCGGGCCCTTGGGGGCATTGTTGCTTCCACTGATATTAAGCACTATTCCTCCCCCTGAAACCAATGATGAGGCACCATTCCTATCACTTACACCAGCACTGGGGCAGTCTTTCCACTAACACTAGCAGCGGGGTGTTAGTCCACCCGCTGACGCCAGCAGCGGGGCGCTGGTCCACCCGCTGACGCCAGCAGCGGGGCGCTGGTCCACCCGCTGACGCCAGCAGCGGGGCGCTGGTCCACCCGCTGACGCCAGCAGCGGGGGCGCTGGTCCACCCGCTGACGCCAGCAGCGGGGGCGCTGGTCCACCCGCTGACGCCAGCAGCGGGGGCGCTGGTCCACCCGCTGACGCCAGCAGCGGGGGCGCTGGTCCACCCGCTGACGCCAGCAGCGGGGCGCTGGTCCACCCGCTGACGCCAGCAGCGGGGCGCTGGTCCTCCCATTGACACCAATGATGGAGCATAATTCCTCCTTCTAATATAAATGATTGGGCTCTATTCCCCCCACTGACACCAACGATGGGGCACTATTCCTCCGCTTACTTACCACAGGCACTATTTTAATATGTTTACTCTCAATAACCACCGAGCCTTAGACACGATCTGGTTCCACTAATGCTGGGGCAGTTTCTACTCGCACTGGCCACAGTCTGGCTCCCCTAAAGCCTGAAGTTTTGAAAACCCTGCAAAAGAGAATAATATCACTCAGCACTGAACCTATCCATTCACTAGAGATGAGTAACATTACTTCGGATACATCCTATCCATTCACCAGAGACCATTGACATCGCTCATTATACAGCTGGTCTAATAATTAGAAACCAGTGACATTATGCTGCTTAGCCTATCCATTGACTAGAGAGCTATTGATAAGAAACCAGTGATGTTACAATACTTGAAGCCCATCAATTGACTGGAGAGCAGTAACATCAGCCAATGTACAGCCTATACATTCACTAAAGACCAGTGCCAGTCACCATTTACTGTGCCATCCAGGGGCGGACTGACCATTTGGAAACTCGGGCACTGCCCGAGGGCCCGGGTTCAGTAGGGGGCCCCATGAGATGCCCTTGGTACCTTTTTCATAGGCTTTTTTGAGTTTGGGCAAGGACACAGGGGCCCCATGATCCCCTATTGCCCAGGGGCCCCATGAGTTGTCAGTCCGCCCCTGGTGCCATCACTTCAAAGTACTAAAAGCAACATTTAACTCAATTCTTGGGAAACTTTATTTTCACTTTAGGGTGGAGCTAGCCCTTAAGATTTTGCTATTGAGCCTTTCTTATTGTAAACAATTCAGGTTGATTTAGTAGGAAGTTCCCTGCTACTCATATTTCCTCCTCTTATGTCACTTTGCTCTCTTCCGCTTTGATCTTTTGTGCCATTTGTAACCAGTTCAGCAATAAGTCAGCTCTTTCAACTATTAATGCGCCTGCAGCAGAAGCCGCTGCGTCCCTGCGGTGAGAACAGACTGTGTATAGTGTTCTTGTTGGTGCACAAAGGCAAATCGCTTCCTGCAGAGATGTGAAGCTGATAAAAGTGAGCGCATGGTTTTCCTGTCCCCTCCCGCTAGTAGAGGCGACCAATATTTTCTCTGCTGTTTTGTCGTCCTCTCCTGGCCACTAAGGGTAATGCTGACATAAATGCATTAGCATTCAGTAGATTAAATTCCATCTTTAAAATCTGATTTCTCTTTAATACATAAGTAACATATTGTGTGTGCTTAATAATAACCATTTACACCGTGTTCCAAATTATTATGCAAATTATATTTTTCTCATTTACCTAAATAATTGATGTAAATAACAGTCAGCATAATTCTCATGTTCTCAACTATTAAGAGTACAATTCAAATTTTACTGAACAAACCTCCTAATGATAACAGGATTTTTTTTAAACATAAAACACTTACAATGCACTGTTTCAAATTATTCCGCACAGTAAGTTTCAAAACACTTTATAGGTTGTAAAGAACTGAAAATTGTCATTTGTTGTGTTTGCAGCATATTTACTGAAATCAAAAGCTATTTCAATCAAACTTTTAACAACATTTTAACTTTTTAAACATTTTAACAGGTCACGTTACATTGTAACATAGGACCCCTTATTTGATAGCAGCTTCACAAGTCTTGCATCCATTGAACTTGTGAGTTTTTGGACAGTTTCTGCTTGAATTTGTTTGCAAGATGTCAGAATAGCCTCCCAGAGCTGCTATTTGGATGTAAACTGCCTCCCACCCTCATAGATCTTTTGCTTGAGGATGCTCCAAAGGTTCTCAATAGGACTGAGGTCAGGGGAGGATGGAGGCCACACCATGACTTTCTCTCCTGTTATCCCCATAGCAGCCATTGATGCAGAGGTATTCTTTGCAGCATGAGATGGTGCATTGTCATGCATGAAGATGATTTTATTACGGAAAGCATAGTCCTTCCTTCTGTACCAGGGAAGAAAGTGGTCAGTCATAAAATCCACATACTTTGCAGAGGTCATCTGTACACCTTCGGGGACCCTAAAGGGGCCGACCAGCTCTGTTCCCAAGATTCCGGCCCTAAACATGACTCCACCACCGCCTTGCTGATGTCGCAGCCTTGTTGGAACAGGGTGGCCGTCCACCAACCATCCACTGCTCTATCCATCTGGACCATCCAGGGTTCCATGGCACTCATCAGTGAACAGGACTGTTTGAAAATTAGTCTTCATGTATTTTTCCACCCAATGCAGCCGTTTCTGCTTGTGAGCATTGGTTATTGGTGGCTGAATAGAAGGTTTATGCACAGTTGCAAGACTCTGGAGGACTCTACGCCTTGATGTCCGTGGGACTCCAGAGGCACCAGCAGCTTCAAATATCTGTTTGCTGCTATGTAATGGTATTTTAGCGGCTGCTCTCTTGATCCGATGCATGGATCTGGCAGAAATCTTCCTCAATGTGCCTTTATCTGCACCAACCCGTCTGTGCTCTGAATCAGCCACAAATCTCTAAATAGTGCGATGATCACGCTTAAGTTTTCATGAAATATCTAATGTTTTCATACCTCGTCCAAGGCTTTGAACTATTTCACTCTTTTCGGCAGCAGAGAGATCCTTTTTTCTTCCCCATATTTCTTGAAAATGGTGCTCTGCTTAATAATGTGAAACACCGTCCTTTAGTAGTTTTTCCTTAAATTGGGCTCACCTGCCAATCTAATTATCACAGGTGTCCCAGATTGTTTTCAGTGATCAAAAGAGCCCTGACACACAATGCCATCCATGAGTTAAACTGAAAAACAAAATATGTAATCTTTGTGACACTTAAATAGAATTTGTATAATAATTTGGAACACTGTGTATAATTAATCAGAAATTAATATGGTACAAAAGGTGTTTTTTCTTTTAAAAGAAAGATTTATTAAAAATAAGAAATAGAGCACAGCAATACCAGAACAGGTATCTGTGGCCATTCAAGTTGTGTACAAAATCATATTCAGTCGAAGATACGGACAGGACATATTACAAGACCATCAAGCCAACCAGAAACCTAACAGGCAACAGAGCAAATGAATGATTATATATAACATAAGTATCCAGCCACTCAACCAAGACCATAAACCCGGGGGGGGGGGGGGGCATGTTTTAACCCATCAGGAGTCTGGCCATGACTAGGTCTCAGGGTGTCCAAGCATGGGTCCCAAAGATTGTCATATTTATGTGGGCAGCCTCTATGCTAATAGATGTACTTCTCTAGCCTTAGAGTTTCTCCCATGCATTGCAACCATTCTGAGAAGGAGGGTCCAGAGATTCCAGCGTCTTAAAAGAACTCTCCAGGCTTGGAAAAGAGCACAAGCTACTGCTCCATTTAATGAAGGTCATCTAGACGGACTTGAAGGCAGGGTTTGGGGTTGAGAGGGGTGAAAACCTGAAAAACGACATTGATTGTGTTCACTACCCTCTCCCAGCATAGGAGTAATTTGGGACATCTCCATAGTTGATGGATTAAGTCCTCATGGTTCTGTCAGCATTTGCTGCAAGTAAGGTTGTATAGAAGGCCCATTTTAACAGGTGATTATTTATTACGGGTACTTATATAGCGCCCACCATTTACACAGTGCTTTACACATATATTGTGCATTCTAATCCATTCCTGCCTACGATCTAAGGTCCCTAAATCACATTCATACATACACATATTACAGCCAGATGACCTACCATCATATCTTCTGGAGTATGAGAGGAAACCACAGTACCTGGAGGAAACCCGGATTTATCGGGGGGCAAAAGGGACAACTGCCCAAAGTCCCCTGACAAAGGGACCCCCATCTATACAAAAATATAAAACAATATAAAAAATTATATGATATCATGAAAAATTAATAAAATAATAATAAAAAATACTTTATTTTATTAAATGTACCATCATCTGCAAAAGGTTTTACTCTGGACTAGTATATTTTATCATTTTTAAAACTGAATTTTGGCAGCTTAAGTGAACGATACATACAGCACTTACGTAAGGTAGGTGGCCTGTGGCTGTGCATTTGTGTGCATGCCTGACCTCAGAATAACAACGTCATGCATTCTAAAAATGTGTGACTGTGATTGAGAATGTAAACCAACTCTGTGTATGAGGGGTCCCCCAAGATCTAAATCTGTCCCTGCCCATGAAGGCACAGGGAGAACATGAAAACTCCAGGCAGGCAGTGCTGTTGGTATTGGTATTCGAACCAACAGCCCTAGTGCTGCTAGGAGGAGGTGCTAACCATTTAGCTGCTGTGCTTACCATAATATACTTTTAAAGACTTTTAGTCTACTTGTAAGATGTTTCTGCAATTACATAAAAACTGTGTTTATATTATGAGATTCTGGAGCTCAAGGAAGACAAACGACAGCACACTGATCTTCCCAGTGAATGGCTCTGTGGGGAGGGGCATGACCGCATAAGTCTGATTTTTGGAGGAGAGCAGGCTGAGTTCACAACACAGCCAGAGAACTGACCATGCAGTGCTCGCTTGCCTTGAGGGCCTTGCAGTAATACCAGGGATTTCACACAAAGAAAGCAATACAAAGAGAACAGGATACTTTTTCATACAAGTACATGGTACAGCAGGCACATATCAGGAATATGAAATGTCGGGTTTACATTATTCTTTAAAGTGTAAGTTCACAATTAAAAGGTGAACTAACAAAATACCCCCCCCCCCCGGTCCTCACTGTACTTGCCTCCATGAGTGATGAGTTGTCAGTGCCCATACAGTTGGTCTAGCATTAAATCCCTGATTTTCTTCCCCTTCTTTTATCTAGGGCTTCCAGGAAGGATCAGAGCAATTCTGATTGGTCAGTGCTTGCATGTGTCTGATTTGATCAGTCGGCATTGCTCTGGTCCATTCCAGAAGCTCTACAGAAAAAGTGGTAAAAAAATGAGAATTTGAAATTTCCAGACCACTACACCACCTGCATGGGCAGTGACCACTCATTACCCACAAAGGTGGACCGCAGTGGCGGGGGAGAGAGAGTGTACAGTGTTTGTTCACCTTTTTATTTATTCTGAAAAGATGAACTAACCCTTTAAATAGCCTGGAACTATGTGTTCGGGCAACCACTCACTTTTTTGTTTATTTCAAACCCTGACCAGGAACTTTGTGAATTGAATAACATTGAATGTGGGTGCAACACAGACAGTTTTACTTCAACTTTCCTAGCCCTTCCTTGTTAGTGTAATGGCAGGATCTGGTTTGGATTACATTTGGAAAAATGACCATGTCTACTCTATTGTCACAGATCGGACAAGGCCAGACCTCATCCAAGATGACACACTGAAGAAGTATCTCCAGGAAATTCAGGCCTACCAGTTTCCAGAGATTTCCAGACAGCTGGAAGATTTCAGGTAATCTCTTTATATTGCAGATGTGGAGATTGATTTCCTTTGATTGATTTCCTTGTGCAGCTTTTGTAAAGTGAACCTATGAGGGGTTCTAGACGGAACCTTCTATACCAGTGGTCTGATGCGGCCCTTGGCTTGCCTTTATCCAACCCTTGGGGCACCATTCCTTCCAGTGATGTAAGGTTTTATTTCTCCTACTGATCCCAACAATGATCCACCATTGCTTTCACTGACACCAACAGTGGCACATATTTCCTCCCACTTCCACTGACACAATGCTCTATAATTTCTCTCATTGAGACCAATGATGGGGCACTGTTCCTCTTATTGATACCAACGATGGGGCACTGTTCCTCCCATTGACACTAATGATTCGGTACTATTCCTCCAATTTATCACCAATGATTCGGCACTGTTCCTCTCATAGATGCCATCAATAGGGTGCTATTCCTTCAACTAACATCAGTGATGGGGTATTATTCCTCCTCCTGCTGACTATGGTATGTCATTTTCTTACTCCCAAACCTGAAGCATTGTTGCTCCCACTGATACTGGGGCATTTTTAAATACCACTGACCACAATCTGGCCCCCTCAAGTCTAAAGGACAATAAACTGGGCCTTTGTTTAGAAATGTTGGAGACCCCTGTTCTATACGATGGGCAACCAGCTAGATATATACCTATACCAGATACAAAGATGACAGACCATAAGCACTCCCAAATAATGTGTTTAATGTGAAAACTTTGTCATATAAGACATTAGAAGATGATGTTTTAGAGCCTCCCAGGGTTCATTTCCCAGCCACCCGATGAATTTTGCAGTGCTGCAAAGGGAAACTCTCCACCCTCCTCGCTGTCTCTTGCAGTGGTTCCTGGGCTCTCCCGTTTGGGGAGGGGGCCACCAAAAATAGTCAGGATGGTTTCCCACAGAAGAAATGGAAGAACATCCATTCCTGATCTTCTGTTAGATGAATAAACCTGGAAGTAATGATGATTTTTGTCACTTCCGGCTTCAGACCTATCATTCCCCGGCTATTATAGCCAGATAAGCAAGTAACCAAGCATGATCTGTGCTTCGTTACCTTGGAGGGCAGGGGAAACATCAGAGACCTTCACCTTTGTTACAGTCTTCTCTCATGCCTCCTTTCCCTATTACACAATTGCAAAACATTTTCTTTTTAATTCCTTGCCTAGGTGAGGATTTAAAAAGAAATATAGATATAGCTTGGACCTGCACATGCACTAACATACCGTGGGTTACTTTTGGGATCCCTTGCTGTGTTTTTGCACATGCAACATGAGGTCCAACAAACTGCCTCCTGGGATTTCTACGTTGCACATTCCCAGGAGTCAATTTACAGGATGTCACGCATGTGCAGAATCACCACAGGGTTTCTGCCAGCTCCCATAAACCTGGCATAGATCTCTATGGTATGACTGTGCATGGGCTGGATCTACATTCAAGATGGCGGTACCAGAGAAGAGCAGTATAGGGAGAAATTTCCGTGCAAGCAAGACAGCGCTGGTTCTATGGACTAGTAAGTATGTGTAATATTTGATTTTCTTAATAGTAAGGGTAGATTGCTTGGCACTTCACTGGATTTGGAGACCTCTGAATAGCAGAGATAAAGGAAAAAAAAAAATAACCCAGTCACGTGACCTTCCACAGTTGTGGGAAAATGGGTTCAACAAATAATTTTTTTTTTTGGCTGTAAAGTTTTCCAGACCAGCTCAGAGATGTAATCCCTCCAGAGTATGCTGAACCTGTTAAGATCCATCCTTCATTCTAAATGTTCCTGATCTAGGTGAAGCCTTGAAGAAACATCCTCTTAAACCAGGCCATATATGCATATACAATTAAGCCCAGATGTTGGGTGAAATGCGTCAGTAAGGGAGGACACATCTTGTGTTGAGTGTTGTAAAAGCACAGTGGGAGTCTGAAGTTGGTAAAACGCTATAAAAACAAGTAGAAGTCGTGTTTTAAAAAAAAAAAGTATAAAGGGAAGGTGAGCATAGTCACGGAGGTTTCTGATTGTCTTGATAGGTATCCCTTCCCATCTTTCTTTCGCTCTCCTTCTTTCTCTTATCCATTAAGATCTGCCTTTTTGTTTTTCTCACAACTGCCAAATATGTTCAGACTTCCAGATTTCACCTGTTATTTATGAAGCAAGGATGAAATCTGTTGTCTGTGGAGATATTATACTGGCATTCAATACATAAGGTCAACCAGATGTTCAATAGTGGATGGTCTTTTATCTTGTAGCAATATTTACTGTGATATTTAGGAATTTATTGAATGACTGACTTCTTGTCTGTTTTCCTTAGGGCTAAACGGGTATTGGGTATGACTCCCGGGGAGACTGAACTTAAAGAACTGGAGTCTTATCGGACCAATGATAAATATATCCTACAATCCAAAGAGAAACAGCTGGCAGAGCGCCTACTGGGCAAGCTGGATGATATGCAGTGAGTATACCTAAAACTGGAGTGGGGTTGTTATATTTAGGAGTATTTAAAGCAATATTAAACCAACAGCAAACATTTATACATTATAGTGCAGCTTACCAATTCTTAGATGTGGTGGCTGCATTCGTTTTCTGTTTTTAGACTTTCTTTCCTTAATTTTCATCTGGTGATCCGGCAGTTAGTTTGTTATTTTTCAACTTACTTTAACAGAGCAAGCTGTTCTGCTGATGTAGCAATTAGGGGGGTGAGACAAATTATTTACAACTGAGTAGTTGCAATGATCAGCTTAATCCCAAAAGGAAAAAAAACTGTTGCTGTAACTGTGTTAGTTGGAATTTGGCTTCAGTTTGTTAGTGTACCTAAATCTGCTAGTACATCTATTACTACTCTATTAACAGTGCTGCTGTCCAAATGTTTCTCTGTCGCTCCTCCATCCAGAGTGGATGAACTCTAATAAAGGAGCTGTGTTACTGACCAGATGACCAGGTAAAAACGGAGCGGAAAAAACCCTACCAAAAAGAAAACTAATGCAGCAACCACATCCAAGGATCAGAAAGCTGCAGTATATTAAATTTTTTGGATTTAATACTGCTTTCAAGATTGCTCAAATTCAGAGATGAGCAACCGCCACCTACATTTTAGGGCGTTTTACCTTCCATGTGACCTGTACCACCCACACTGTGTAACCCTGAGGAAGGGGCCCTGCAAGACTCTGAAACCTTTATGTGAGGAGTATAATTATTTATATAAATTTGCATAGCTTTTTGTCCTTCTTGACTATATGTAAATCCATTCTGTGCAAATGGAGCAAAATTAAATGTTTCCAGGCTATATATTCTGCAATTCAATGTACAAGAAAAAAAGGGAGAGAAATACACTCCTCAAATTTTTTTTTTTAAAGAACAAAGTAAATTGGAGGTTTTGATGAAGTACAATCTCACACATCCAACATGTTTCGCCTATCAGGCTTCCTCACAGGATATACTTTATCCTTTAGACCAGTGATGACTAACCTTTTAGAGTCCTAGTGCCCAAACTCCAACCCAAAAACCACTTAATTATTGCAAAGTGCTAATTCTGCAAGTAAACCTGAATACTGAGGTTTTAGTTTAGGAAAAAACAACCCATACAGTAACATCTTTTGTGTTAAAAGAAAAACACAATAACAAAGCTTCCACTGATCAGCACAAGGGTTCAAAGTTCCACTGACCACCAGCGCAAGGGGGTAAAGTTCTACTGACCACCAGCACAAGGGGGCAAAGTTCCACTGACCACCAGCACAAGGGGGCAAAGTTCCACTGACCACCAGCACAAGGGGGCAAAGTTCCACTGTCCACCAGCACAAGGGGGCAAAGTTCCACTGTCCACCAGCACAAGGGGGCAAAGTTCCACTGATCGCCAGCACAAGCTAAAATCTTGTGTTCATAAAAACGTATGTATTAAAACTTACAGCCAGTCCAATATATATATCCTTGACAGCGCACTGACCGGCCATGCAAAAGCTCAGATGAGTTGCGGCTAATGAGTCACGCCTCTGCTACTCCTTTCTGAGCATGTGCATGGCCCCTATGTTCCCTGTTATCCAATGCTCAGCTGCTGGCTCTTGGCAACTTGCCAATAGAAAGGGCTCTGCTTGCCTGCTGCGGCATGTGTGCCATAGGTTCGCCACCACTGCTTTAAACTTTAGACTGATAGGCAAAACATGTTGAGATTCGTCGCACCGCATATACATGCTATTTGGAACTATCTAAAGGATAAAGTATATCCCGTGAGGAAGCCTGATAGGCGAAACATGTTGGATGTGTGAGACCGTACTTCATCAAAACCTCCAATTTACTGTTTTTAAAAAATCAAATTGACTTTCAAACTTTACGTATAATAAATGTTGATGGTTTTATCTTGAGTGATGTTTCACATTGAATGACTCTGCACCTATAAAGTCCCAAATTTCGTGGAGTGTATCTCTTTCCCTTTTTCTCTTGTACATTTAAAGTGGGTGATGTGGTGCTATGATTCCCCTTCTGACTCTAATACTTCTGCAATTCAAATGTTTGAATGTGCAAAATACTGCATTATGACCACTAGATGTTGCTGAAGACCATACTTATTTCCTAAGCTAGTCAGTGCCATCTAGTGGCCATATATTATGGCCACTAGATGGCTCTGACTATCATAGGAGCTAAATGTATTCCTCAGCACCATTGAAATTCACAGGTTTGAATTGCAGACTACATAGCCTTGTTTGCACAGAATGAGTTTACATGCAACTACAATGGAAGAACAGCTATGCGTGTTATTTTATACACACACCGCTAAGTGTTCATATTAAACTGTTGAAATGTATTCTCTGGAATGTTTGTTAATCAGACAACAAAGGACCTTGCATATGCTGATAGCAATGATATGCTGGCCGATCTCGAGGAAAGCCATATAAGGCTGGAAGGTGAACTGTGCCAAAACCAAACAGAAGTTTTCATCTGGAAAATGAAATGACGGGAAAGATAGAACTGCTCACTTCAATGAAGCCAATTATGAACGCTTTCGGAGCCTTAAATACCTCGGATCAGTGATTAAAGAGGATACTTACATGAGGAAAGAAATTCAAGCCAGACAAAACTTTATTTTTTCTTTAGAAGTTGGGAAGGATTAGAAGATCTATTTAGGCTTTTATTACTCTGGTTACCCCTCATAAAGGTTCTAGGCTTTCCCCTCTCTACCAAATAGGTGTCTTCTGATAAATAGAGGGATAACATGGACACTGATATAAATAACCCTTTCCAATGGCAAGAATGGAAAAAAGAAGGGACGTAGATCCCATCAGCTTTGCTTACCTCCTTTCTTACCGGAGGTCTTTGATGTCCAGACCAAATTTAACCACTTGACCCCCAGGCCATTTTGCTGATACATGTAAAAATCTGATTTTTTTTTGGGCTAGAAAATTACTTGGAACCAGGGGCGGACTGACAACTCATGGGGCCCCTGGGCAATAGGGGATCATGGGGCCCCTGTGTCCTTGCCCAAATTCAAAAAAGCCTATGAAAAAGGTACCAGGGGCATCTCATGGGGCCCCCTACTGACCCCGGGCCCTCGGGCAGTGCCCGAGTTTCCAAATGGTCAGTCCGCCCCTGTTTGGAACTCCCAAATATTATAAATTTTTTTAAGCAGAGACCCTAGAGAATAAAAGTGTCAGTTGCGATTTTTAACACACACATTTTTTGGAAAAAATGCACTTTACGGAATTTTAGTGACTACCCAATATAATACCCATTTTTAAAAAGATAATGTTATGTTGAGTAAATAGATACCAGACATATCATGCTTTAAAATTGCGCACACAACAGACTTCGGTACATTAAATTATCAATAGGCAATGCTTTAAAAGCCTTTACAGGATACCGGTTTAAAGCTGCTCAGGAGGTCTAAATGCCAAAATTGTGCCGCGCTTCACTAAAAAGGACTAAATGTAAATCATATGTGCATCCTAGTGCTGCTATTAAGTATCAAAGTAATTAAATAAAATAAATGGAATGAATAAATCAATCAATATCAATTTCCAGAAACAAAGTCCATATACAAGTGAACAAAATGTGAAAAAAAGTCAGAAAAAAAGTCCATACATATATGTCTTCCAACGTGCATAGTTCACTTGGAAAGAATGTATAAAAATAAGAATAAATTATCCAGTGCTTCATAATTGATAATATTGTGTGAACAAACTTGCATAAGTGTGCTCCCCCACAGGTTGCGCTCTCACCTCAAGTATATTACCAAACCGTTAAGTAAGGTCACATAACGCTTGTGTCCCTTTAAGTGGGCCAGAGCATGGATGAGATGGTATCTTGCTGTTTGGGGTCCTCCTTTGTTCAATTGAAAGTCTCTCCTTCCAGGGTATTGATATAGAGGAATAATCACATCATATTGTGATATCCTTTTAAAACTGTTTTATTATTAAAAGATTTGCACTCACATACAATCTGTATGTAAAACTGATTTGTGCACAAAATGTATCCTCCAGATTTTTTTCAGTGGTGAAAAACGTAAATTTGTCAGCTGGTGTCAGTATGAAACCATCGAGCATTATGACGTCAAAGCCTCTCCCCGGGGCACACAGATGTGTACAGGACCTACGTGTGCGTTCACATTTGCGCAGGAGCATTAGGGGGCGAGGATGCTTTAAATTCTTTACATTTTATTACTTAGTTAATTTTATTTACACTGTACCTTTATTTTTATAATCAACTTTATTGCTATCACAAGGTATGAACAACATCCCTTGTGATATCATGGGCCTTAGCTGGTCGTCTTTACGAAGAGGTCTGGGGTCTATTAGACCCCTTTTCTCTCCTCTGGCATCCAAAGCATCTGAACAAGCCGAGATTGGTTTGATCAAATGCTGTACAAGCCAGTAATGCTTTGTTAACAAACAAACCGGAAGTGATTGAATCCTTGTGGTTTCCGGTTTCTTTCTTTTTTTTTTTTTTTTCTTATTTAAATCTTTTATTAAATTTTTCATTACAAAAAAAATTAACAGTATATCATAATCATCCGAAATACAAACATTTCACCTGAATTTTCCACCCCCACGTTCCAAATGTTCCATTCAATTATCCTACCTCAGATCATGGAACAGCTGAGAAGCCAATTGTACCATTACTTTTGGTCCCTTAACAAGTGGGAGGCACATATGCAAACTGTTATAATTCCTACACCGTTCACCTGATTTGGATGTAAGTATTTAAGTATTATTAGTTTTTATTATCCCAAAATAGGAACCTGGACTATGGACTGGGAGCATATGGAATTTATACAAGATTTTTGGGACTATCACTATCTTAACCAAATTTATACACCCAATCCAAGAGACCATACCCCTTGAGAGTCTTCTCAACTCATCCTTTATTTTATTTATTAATGGAATATAATTTACCTGGTATATGTTCTGTATAGAAGGGGTTAACTTTATTCCTAGGTAACCTAGTTTCTTTTTCCTTCATGTGAGTCAGCAGCATTACCCCTAGAATGCAGATGTCAGGAGTGTGTATTACACAGAGTGCAGGGGTCAAGAGAGTATAATAAACAGATTGAGTGCAAGGGTCCGGAGGATAAGGTTTAGGGTTTTAGGTACTTAACTCACAGGATGCACATATGCACATAACTCACGGGAGGCACATATGCAAACTGTTGTAATTCCTACACCGTTCACCTGATTTGGATGTAAATACCCTCAAATTAAAGCTGACAGTCTGCAGTTAAAGAACATCTTGTTCGTTTCATTTCAAATCCATTATGGTGGTATATAGAGCCAAAAATGTTAGCATTGTGTCGATGTCCCAATATTTATGGACTGTACCTCTGTATGTAACTCACAGGGTGCAGTAGTCATGAATGTGGAATGCACAGAGTGCAGGAGTTAAAGGTACATAATGCACAGAGTACAGAGGTCAGGAGAGTTCAAGGGTCTCAGTGCATATCACACCAAAATGCAGGGTCAGAAGAGCATAATGCATAGATCAGTAGACAGAATACAACAAAAATGACCTCCCACCCAAGCTCTTTCCATTCTCTCTCTCTGTGATTCCAAGCTCCCAGTCTTTGTGTTGTGTCCTCCTAGTATTCTGGCGTATTACGGTGATTTAATATTGAGATAACTGGATTGCTTTACTAAAGGAGTCGAACATGTTCACTATGAAAAGTGAATTTTTAATTAGATTTGTGAATGAGTTGAAGTCAAGTGGAAGTCCACTTTTCAAAGAATACCCAGTCATGTGCAACGAGTATTAAAAATGGGTTTTTCCTTGAACAGGATTGGAATGGTGAAGTGATTCGCTAAGCTAAGCGCAAGCTCACTTTGCAAAGTCAACACGCTCAACTCCTTCAGTAATTTAGTCCCTAAGCCCCATTGTGCTCTGCAGGGCAGTTTGCTTCATCCTCATGTCTCACAGTTAGTATTTCTCTTTCTATAATGTCTAGCCATGTTGCATTTATCATATCTGTTCTGCAGAATACACCTACTGTCCCTTTTTGTTATGCTTTTATGTTCTGTACCAATCTTTCTCTACATTTCTTTCTTTGTTCCATCTCTGCAACCATCTACAGTATATTGCCTTATCCCTTGTTCCCTGCTCCAGATGTGCAGCTATTTTTAGCTCTGGTCAGCCAGTCTACCAACCCTGGCTGGGAATATTGGAACCTCACATTAACCCATCCCCCCTCTGGGAATCCACTCCATGAATAGGACTGTGCTTGTCACACCAAACCTCCATCTTTGACACTTTCACTGCCTTGGTTCCCCACCAGTAACTGCACTGAATAGAACTGCTAGGTCTTCCATCTGCCAAAGAGTTAACACTCAGGAAGTGGTCTTGGGAAGTGTCCACAATCCCAGTTCCCTGCCTTTAACATAAAACATCTGTCTGAGAGTCTTTCTGTACATTGCATCATGCTGTAGCGTGGCGGGGTATATAAGCCCGGTCTCCAGCTATTGTCTCCACTTACAGTCTGTGGACTTGGAGATACTAGCGCAGCCTCTTGTACGATGGTCAACGGGATATTCTCTACCAATCTCACACATGCTAGACATGATCTTCTGTGGGTGAGTGTTCAGTAGCAAGCAGCTTAAGATAAAATCCAACGTAATGGTCTTGCTTAGTAAAGTCAAGCTTTCCTAAGAGAAATTGGGAGGGGGAGGCTGCCATTGCTAACCTATATCAGAAATGCTGGTTTTGAGTTCACGACATTAAACACTTATGCAGATAGGTCCTCAATTCTTGTCAGCTTTCTTTGTTCTGGGTGATTTGAGGAATTGAAGCAATGATGGTCCACAGAAACTAACAAAATTCTAAAAAAAAAATTGCAGCCTTTGTGTTTCTCTTTGCAAAAGTTCCCTTTAACATTCTGCCCAGCAAAAAATAGTTTTTCAGTTTGGAGTGAAGGGTGTCATGTCAGATCATTCGCTGTGTTCTTCTGTCAGGAATTTTGCTTGTGCATTGGGTTACCTGCTCCACCTACCTGCACAGACTCTCTGAAGGTTTGTTTTAGAGTAGGGGGGAACTCCAATTGGGCACATCTACCTGCCAGAGTTACCTTTCTCAACCAGTGTTCTGTGGAACAGTAGGGCTGTTCCAGATTTTGCTCGGGGTTCCTTAAGCAACAAGCAATTTCTGCCCATTAGGTAGGTCACCAATGACAGCAAAGACCTTTTTAGCTATCAGTAAGGGAGGTATTCTTCCCAATGGCCATCAGTGTAAGGGGAAGTCTTTCGACTGGCCACCAACGTAAGGACATTCTTCTCAATGGCCACAAATGTAAGGGGCATTCTTACCACTGACCACTATGCTACTTTACTGTGAGCTGTAGATATAGCAATTATTAGCAGGGGTTCCCTGAGACCTGAATGTTATTTTAAGAGGTCCTCCATGTGAAAAGGGTTGAGAAACGCTGTGCTAGAGTTTCCAATAGATATAAGAATCCGGTGGACAATTTGGTCATTCGTCATCTACCTGTGTCTGAAATATTAGTGCATTTACCTATAGTATCCAGTCATCAGTCGGCTTTCATTGAGTTGGTGAAAGCTGCTTTTTGATTGGTTGATAGGGGTCATTTCATTCTTAAGCACATTGCATTGCCAAAAAGTAGCAAAATAAAATCAAATCATCTGTTTAAAATTGATATACTGTAATTTCTTCCTTGAGCTTGTATAAACATAATGTAACATAGACTAGAGTAAATAGAACACTATGTACATTACATATTTCATTTTCCTCCATATTTTGTGCAGATGATGAAAAACATTTGAAGGAAGGGAGATATACTGTATATTCAGGCTAATATGAACTGGCAAATGAAAGAGTCAGAGATTAGTTTTATCTCAGTGGCTAAGTGGTTAGCACTTCCACCTAGCAGCACTAGGATCTTCAGTTCGAGTCCCAACCATGGCACCACCTGCCTGGTAAATGAAAGAGTCAGAGATTAGTTTTATCTCAGTGGCTAAGTGGTTAGCGCTTCCACCTAGCAGCACTACGGTCTTCAGTTTGAGTCCCAACCATGGCACCACCTGCCTGGAGTTTGCTGTTCTCCCAGTGCCTGCGTGGGTTTCCTCCCACACTCCAAAGACATATGCTGGTAGGTTAATTGGCTCTTGTCTAAATTGGTCCTAATATGTGTAAGTATGAATGTGAGTTAGAAAGTGCGCTCCTTGAGGGTTAGGGACTGATGTGAATGTACAATATATATGTGTAAAGCACTGCGTAAATTGACAGCGCTTACAAAAAAAAAATTTAATGAAAATCCAGCTGTTGAAAAGTTGCTTTTCCCAGTCTACGTAGATTAAGCCTTGAGGGCAGGGACTGATGTGAATGTATAATATATATATATATATGTAAAGCACTGTGTAAATTAATGGCGCTATATGAGTACCTAAAATAAATAAATACGTAAGAATATTTTTTTTGCTGATTGTTATTTCTTTTGCATACTGTATTAGTGAATAATTTTGCCAATGTGTTGGGCATTTTTTTCCAGCCTTTGCTTTTTCCTTTAATGATCTATAGATGGGTGCTGACGTTGTAAAAGACGTAATAGCTTATACAGGGATACAATATAAAAGTGCAGCAGGCATTGAAAATCAATCTGTAGTCTTCTACTGGGTCCGTGCATCAGAAACCAGTTCTGGTTTTGATGTTGAGAATGCAATTGCTCTGTGTCTCTGGGGCTTTGGTATTGAGGTCTTAGTTTGGATTCCAAGGTCTGGACATCTCCTGCTGGGGTTTTGCTCTCCTTGATTTTTTTTTTTCCTATTTTATTCTATAAAGAATGATGCATGGGTGGTTACAATTTTGGCGACTGGTAACAGTACTATAAAAGGTCAGTATAGAAAGTTATCAGATTTGTGGTAGGCTTAACTGGTATTTTTTGCATCTGATATAATATAATGCTTTCAGTTGTATATTTGACAGACCAGAAGGGAGCAAACAAGAGACATTCATTTTTGGGGTTTACATATACTTTAATGGAATTCTGATTAATTGATGTAAATGGAGGTATATAATATATTCTCTTATTGTTTGCTGGTGCTGTAAAAGTTCAAGCAAATATAATGGCATAAGAAGTCCTAGCCAACCGATTTGTTCGAGTCATACTTCTTTCCTAACGCATGAGGTCAGTATAGAGTCATAGACTGCTCCATATTGCCAAAACCAGATACATGTTCTCTTTGATTTTGCTGTGTCAGTTGGAAAATACCGCTAATACACTTCTGATGACTGTCCATTTTAGCATCCACTTTTCTAATCGTATCTATTTGTTTTCCTAACAGCCCAAGCATCTCTTCGGACGAGGAGAAAAGGTAACAACTGCCTCACCAGTATAGTTGCCAACATTTTAATATGATAGAACCACAACCAATTCCCTTTATTTTTATATTACAAATGCTAAACTGATGTAAAGCTGAACTCCAGGAATTAGATAAAATCTACCCTCGCAGAGGCCCCCCATCCCAGCAATGCTCAATTAGCCTGGGGGGGTGCAGAGATAAGGTGTATTACTTGCCCTATTCCTAACTTCAACTGGCTTCAGTGCTGTTCTCATCTGCTTAAACCTGTGAGCGGTCTCTAGGTATCATGTAACAATGTGTGTGTATACATTGCTCAAAAAAATGAAAGGAACACTTCAGATCTCAATGGGGAAAAATCTCATGCTAGATATCTATACTGATACGGACTGGATAATGTGTTAGTAACATAAGGCTGCCCCATCGTTTGATGGAAACGAAAATTATCAACCTACAGAGGACTGAATTCAAAGACAATCCTGAAAATCAAAGTGAAAAAATTATGCAGCAGGCTAGTCTGTTTTGCTGAAATTTCATTGCAGTAACTCAAAATGGTCCTCAGTAGTTTGTATGGCCCCCATGTGCTTGTATGAATGCCTGACAATGTCTGGACATGCTCCTACTGAGACAACGGATGGTGTCCTGGGGTATTTCCTCCCAGATCTGGACCAGGGCATCACTGAGCTTCTAGACCGTCTGAGGTGCAACCTGGTGGCGTTGGATGGACCAAAACATGATATCCCAGAGGTGTTCTGTTGGATGTAGGTCAAGTGAGCGTGGGGGCCATTCAATGGTATTGATTCCTTCATCCTCCAGGAATTGCCTGCATACTCTCACCACATGAGGCTGAGCATTGTCGTGCACCAGGAGGAACCCAGGACCCACTGCACCAATGTAGGGTCTGACAATGGGTCCAAGGATTTCATCCCGATACCTAATGGCAGTCAGGGTGTCATTGTCTAGCCTGTAGAGGTCTGTGCATCCCTCCATGGATATGCCTCCCCAGACCATCCCTGACCCACCACCAAAACGGTCACGCTGAACGATGTTACAGGCAGCATAATGTTCTCCACGGCTTCTCCAGACCCTTTCATGTCTGTCACATGTGCTCAGGGTAAACCTGCTGTCATCTGTGAAAAGCACAGGGCCCAGTGGCGGACCTGGCAATTCTGGTGTTCAATGGCAAATGCCAATCAAGCTCTATGGTGCCGGGCAGTGAGCACAGGGCCCACTAGAGGACGTCGGGCTCTCAGGACACCCTCATGAAGTCTGTTTCTGATTGTTTGGTCTGAGACATTCACACCAGTGGTCTGCTGGAGGTCATTTTGTAGGGCTCTGGCAGTGCTCATCCTGTTCCTCCTTGCACAAAGGAGCAGATACTGGTTCTGCTAGTGGGTTAAGGACCTTCTTTGGCCCTGTCCAGCTCTCCTAGAGTAACTGCCTGTCTCCTGGAATCTCCTCCATGCTCTTGAGGCTGGGAGACATAGCAAACCTGGCAATGGCACTTATTGATGTGCCATCCTGGAGGAGTTGGACTGCCTGTGCAACCTCTGCAGGGTCCAGGTAGCGCCTTATGCTACCAGTAGTGACATTGATCCTAGCCAAATGCAAAACTAGTGAAAAACAGTCAGAAAAGATGATTAGAGAAATAAATGTCAGTGGCCTCCACCTGTAAAACCATTCCTGTTTTGGGGATCATCTAATTGTTGCCCATCTAGTAGTGCACCTGTTGTTAATTTTATTAACAGCAAAGCAGCTGACACTGATTAACAACCCCCTCTGCTACTTAACTGACCATATCAATATAACAGGAGTCTCATTGAATTGATGCTAGACTCTGAATAAAGAGTGTTCCTTCATTTTTATATATATATATATATATATATATATATATATATATATATACACACTGTGTGTGCATGGGCATTTCTCCTGCCTCTACTATTCTCGAGAAGGTGATCTGAGCTGTGACAAGCTGCAGTCCATCTCCTTGCTACCTGTTGTCAGATCAGCCATGGCAGAAGGGAGGAAGGATTAAACCTCCTAGCTTGGGTTAGGATGCACCTAGCAACATGGGACAGAGTGGAACATGTACTTTGTCCTATAGGAACCACCCACCTAATTTTGAGTAGGCCCACTTTTGCTGCAAAAACAGCCCTAACCCATTGAGGTACAAACTCCACTAGACCTCTAAAGGTATGCTGTGGCAACTGCTTCCACCCGCTTGCCTTCTTCCTATAATGCATCCGGGTGAAAGATGTACACTCACCCAGCCAGTCACATGATATAAAGAAAATGTGATTCATTAGACCAGGCCACCCCCTTCTTCCATTGCTCAGTGGTCCAGTTTTAATGCTCACGTGCCCATTGTAGGTACTTTTGGCTGTGGACATGGGTCAGCATGGACACCATGACCTGTCTGCAACTATGCAGTCCCACAAACAACAAACTGCACTGCACTAACACCTTTGTATTGGAACCAGCATTAACTCTTTCAGCAATCTGAGCTTCAGTAGCTCTTCTATTGGATCGAACTACACAGGCCAGCCTTTGCTCTTCATGCATCAATGAGCCTTGGCTGCCCATAACCCTGTAGCCGGTTTACTGGTTTTCCTTCCTTGAGCCGCTTTTCAGAGGTCCTTACTACTGCAGACCAGGAACATCCCACAAGAGCTGCAGTTTTTCAGGTTGCTCTGACCCAGTCATCCAGCTATTACAACTTGGCACTTGTCAAAATTGCTCCACATCCTTAGGCCTGCACATTTTTCTGCTTTACACATGGAGGAGTCGAGTATGAAACCTCTGTCAGGCGCACCTTAAAGAGGTGGTGGTGCTGGCCTGATGCACAGATGGAAGCTTACCAGAGCCAAGAATAAGGTACGTATTGCACTTTATCCCTGCCCCCTCAGACTAAATGAGCATTTAACCCTTGCAGTGCAGGAAAAGGGCCCTGCAAGGGTAAATTTTGTCTAATTCCTGCAGTTCAGTGTGGAAAGAAATTACAGCCTTGACATGTAAACCTTATGGTGCCCCCATTTATCTGCCAGAAATAGAATTTAAAAGTTTTCTTCCTGTTTGATTCATTTCTGACATTCTGAAGAGGAGTGACCACAGAGGAAAAAAGCTCCCCATGCCATTCGTATTACAGTGTTTCACCTCTTCTGTTCTATACAAATGATGCTTTGGCCAGTTTTGATAGGAGGAGTTGTCAGCGGTGTTCCTAATAAATACACAAATGACTTCCTTTCTGTATGTGAAGTGTTGATTTTTCTAGACATTCCATCATATTCTTTTCTTTACCCTCTGCAGTTCTGCTATTGTTCATGCCATCGCCACCTACATGAAGCACATCGGGGTGAAGACCAAGGCGGCGGATAGCAAAAAGCCTAAAAGTGGCTTTTTCCGGAAAATGGTAAGTTGCGATTCATGACCCTATGGTTAAAGTACATTTAAATATAAGATCGAAAATTTAATATTTTGCAGCTTATCAGTCCTTAAATGTGGTGGGTGCATTCGTTTCTTTTTTAGACTTCTCTTCCTATATTCACTACCGGGGAGGACTAACCATTTGGAAACTCGGGCACTGCTCGAGGGCCCGGGGTCAGTAGGGGGCCCCATGAGATGCCCCTGGTACCTTTTTCATAGGCTTTTTTGAGTTTGGGCAAGGACACGTGCCCCATGATCTCCTATTGCCCAGGGGCCCCATGAGTTGTCAGTCCGCCTCTGTTCACTACCTATCCTAGGGTGACAACACTTAAAGTGATTCAAAAGGTTGTAATTTTTTTTAAAATAAATGTTATACTTACCTGCTCCGTTCAATGGTTTTGCACAGAGCAACCCCGATCCTCTTCTTTTTGGGTCTTTTGCAAGTGGTCCTGGCTCCTCCCCCTGCTGAGTGCCCCCAGTAGCCAACCTCTTGCTACAGGGGCTCCTGAGCCATGCTCCTGTGAATGGACATTGTCCATTCACACACAGCGCAACTTAGCATAGGAAGCATTAAGGTGAAAAAAAAAAAACTTCTGCCTTTAGAACCACTTTAGGCCCGGAACACATGCACCAAAATTCAGCCGGTTCAGTAGGAACCCGCTGTCTTCAGGTACATGTGTATTGATGTCTGTTCAGCAGAAGCCGGTCTAAGGACCAGTTTCTGTCAAGCAGTCATTCTGGAAAAAATCAAAATGTTTTAAGAAAAGCGCCACACCCTCTAACTCCAAAACAGCAAATTCCCCACTCAAAAAATCATCACTTTTTTTTTGCTTAAACAAATAAATAAATAAAAGGAATGCGCTAATTGAGTAAATAATACAAAGTGAATATAAGAAAAAATATAAAATAAAAAATATTGAATAAAAAGCATGCAAAAAAAGTGTTCATAAATAATGTCCAAAAAATTTTAATTAATGTCCACACGGTGTTAGAATCACCACAAAAAAATATTTTTAAATCACCCAACTAAGCTAAAAAATAAAAATAAAACTAATACCTTTTTGCTCTAGGCAATATATAACAAATCAGTTCTTGGATACAATACTGTGTAAATCAACGAACGAATTTTCCTCCAATGAAAAATATTATTTTGTGAATCAACAAACGATTTTTCCTCAGATGAAAAACCACCATTCAAAGATATAACAAGGATATATCGCAATCCGATTCTTCGATGCGAGAAATGGACGAATTTTCAGATGAAACTCCACCATTCAAGGGTGTAGGTAATTTCCAGGAATATATCTCACGACTCTTTCGTATATTTCCATACCATAGGGACCATGTTTAAAGGCAAGAAAAAAGAATCATGGTGCAGCAAGTTTTAAACATCTACCGAACTTTTTAATGAACGAATAAAACTCACAAGTCAGGTGTCTCCACCGACACCAGCTTTACAAGCATGTGTTTTAGGCAATCGTGCACGAACGTATCTTCGTTTGCTCTGGATCTCCTCCTCTCACATCCAAAGAATGTCTTAGATGTCAGCATTTAGATGTCCGCTGGATGCTGACGTCTAAGACATTCTTTGGATGTGAGAGGAGATCCAGAGCAAACGAAGATACGTTCGTGCACGATTGCCTAAAACACATGCTTGTAAAACTGGTGTCGGTGGAGACACCTGACTTGTGAGTTTTATTCGTTCATTAAAAAGTTGGTTAGATGTTTAAAACTTGCTGCACCATGATTCTTTTTTCTTGCCTTTAAACATGGTCCCTATGGTATGGAAATATACGAAAGAGTCATGAGATATATTCCTGGAAATTACCTACACCCTTGAATGGTGGAGTTTCATCTGAAAATTTGTCCATTTCTCGCATCGAAGAATCGGATTGCGATATATCCTTGTTATATCTTTGAATGGTGGTTTTTCATCTGAGGAAAAATCGTTTGTTGATTCACACAATAATATTTTTCATTGGAGGAAAATTTGTTCGTTGATTTACACAGTATTGTATCCAAGAATTGATTTGTTATATATTGCCTAGAGCAAAAAGGTATTAGTTTTATTTTTATTTTTGAGCTTAGTTGGGTGATTTAAAAATATTTTTTTGTGGTGATTCTAACATCGTGTGGACATTCATTTAAAAATTTTTGGACATTATTTATGAACACTTTTTTTGCATAATTTTTATTCAATATTTTTTATTTTATATTTTTTCTTATAGTCACTTTGTATTATTTACTCAATTAGCGCATTCCTTTTATTTATTTATTTAGTCATTCTGGAAAACCAGCTGCAGCTGTCCCCTGTCTGCTGTAAGCCTGAGAACTGAACTATCACATGACCTCTGTTAACTGAGTTCTTCGTCTTCCCAGAGCAGAGAGTGGTGACTGTCAGTGTCTGGCTCTCTGCTCTGCCCCTCCAGCACTCATGGGAGCACCGGGCTGTGGAGGAGACAGAAGTGGCTGACTTCAGCTCTCACCGGCATGCTGAGGGACTGCGCCAGCTCCCGATAAGGTATCTGGGTGGATATAATTATGTCGGAATCCTTCCAGAGCCTGGAGCGGCCCTGTGACAGCAGATGTGTAAGAGTACTCCTGTGATCCAGAAGAGAAGTATGGCCAAAAAAGCTTTGGCTATACTTCTCTTTTAAGAAATCTCAGAAATTTATACCACATTTTGGCCTCTAGACAATGCAGGCATTTATCTCTTAAAAAATGCCGTTACATTTGGTTCTGCTTATGTCAATGCTTCTGACATTCGTGCAACAAATGTCTGACTAGACCCCTAGGCATTCTGTACATGACTTTAAATGTCAGTAATATCACTTTTAATACAAACTTGCTTGTGTATTTGATGTACTGGTCCTTTTAGGATGACATATTTAAATTATTCTGTTCTAGTCATTTTTTTCCCACTGTATTATATAACTTTCCCCTTCCCTATTTTCAGGTTTCTGCTAAGAAGCCAGATGAACCTCCAAAGAGCAAGAAACCGTTCAGCATCTGGAATCGCAATGAAACCCCCCACAGTGAGTACTTGGTGAAAACAAACATGTACATCCCCGTGTGTGTGCACCTGATGTATAAAATGTGCAGGTGTGGCTGTCAGCAACCAATTGGATTCCAGCTGTCAGATTTCAAGTTAAAACACCCTGCTGATTGGTTGCTGTGAGCAATAGAGTCCTTTCCCTTGTATGCAGTTTCTGTTAATCAACCCCTAAGTATCTTACAATATGTAATCTAACAAAAAAACTCCATGTATATAATCTCATTCTATCTTGTTCCTACTTCGTTGCTTTTTTTTTTTTTCATGTCCTGTCTGTTTGTGGCTTTGCTGCTTGCTATAAAATGCTATAATGGAGTTTTTCCTAAATTATGGGAAGCGTTCCATTGGTGGTAACCATATTGAACAAACAATGGCACTATGCTAATAGTCCAAATATTGGTAGTTCTCCACCTCTGATTTATAACTGTGATATAAATGCTATTAAATGTTAAACTTCCTCAATACAAAGTGGTAGTTATTTGATATTTAATGCCTTTGATACAAAGTGCGCAGTCACTATGGCTTGGCAGGCTGCTTCAAAACCCAATTATATACTTAGGTGATGTCTCAGGCACTTCCTGTTATAGGCTGACAACATTTTGTCCCATCTCCTAAATATGCTCCTGTGTAGTCACCCTGTCACACGAGCTTCCAATGGAGGAACATTATACACACACAGTCCAGTGTAGTCACCTGCAGCAAACTCACATTGTGAAATTCCATGCAGTATTGCTGGAGCGTATAGGCTGCTAAGAGGCTTCAGGAGATCAGTAGCACTGAGAAATGTGCACCCTGCGGTAGTGTGCTGAGAGCACGCTCACTTAGTGCTCTCAGCACATTGACCGGGTTGTCATCTCCTAGGTTTTAAAGCCCACTTAAAGGGCTCCCTGGAGGCAGGTATAACCACTTGCCCTCCAGAGGATTTACCCCCCTTCACCAGGCCATTTTTTGCGATACGGCGCTGCGTTAATTTAACTGACAATTGCGCAGTCGTGCAACGCTGCACCCAAATAAAATTTATGCACTTTTTTTTTTCCATAGAATAGATTCCTTTTGTGGTATTTGATCACCTCTACATTTTTTATTTTTTTGCGCTATAAACAAAAAAAGGCTGACAATTTTGAGAAAAAAAAACATTTTTGACTTTTTGCTATAAAACATATCCAATAAAAAAAAAAATCTAATTTCACCATAAATGTAGGCCAAAATGTATTCTGCTATGTCTTTGCTAAAAAAAAAAAAAAAAAAAGCATTGACACTGTACTAATGGCACTGGGCAGGAAGGGGTTAACATCTGGGGTGATCAAAGGGTTAACTGTATGCTGTGTGTGTGTTACATTGTGTGCTGTGTTTTACTTTGGAGACATGGTGTTTTGTACCTCTCTGCTGTGCGGAGAGATACAACACAGCATGTCCATGTTGACAGGAGAGACCTGTGTTGTTTACACACAGGTCTCTACCCCGTCAGCTTTCCCCGACGATCGCTGGGTGCCGGCGGAGAGTTGCTGGCCAGGACCCGGTGATTGACATACCGAGCCACCAATGGCAGAGCTGGTAGGGCGGTACGCGCGCCTCTTACCCAGAAATGCAAATTATGTATACTGTATATAGGTGATTTTGCGCAGCTTTTCCGCCCTTTAGCAGTATTTCTGCTATAGAGCGGCGGGCTAGAGGGTTAACATTTTTTTAAAATGTAACTAATAGTACTGACAGCACAGAGTTCCAGAGCTTGTGATGCAACTGACCAAGGGTTCTGACATACTTCTATACATAATATACTTTTCTAGTGGTTGCAGTATGTTTTATTTTCTTATGTTGCAGCCATTCTCAATCAAGGTTCCATGGAACTGTAGGGTTCCTCCAGAGGATTCTAGGGGTTCAATGAGCTGTGGCTGTTTGACCTCCCACCTGATGGTGCCTACGTAGTTCCATGGCCAACACCACTTGGCATAGCCAGCTACATGACACCAATGATCTGTAAGGGTGGCATTATGACCACCATTGTAAGGGGTCATTCATGTTACTGGCACCAGTGTAAGCTGTATTTTTCCCATGATCTCCAATGAATTGGTTTAGCAGTTGTTCCCCAAAACCTGAAAATGATGTCAAAGGTTCCTCTGGGGTGAATAGGTTGAGAAATGTTTTGCTATCTCACTGCTTTTCAGTCTCTTCTATCCTTCCATGCTTGTGATGCATGTCTGTCTCTCATTGCTGATGTCTTGTTGTCTCTTGCTTAAGCAAAACTCTGTTCGCTGTGGATGAAGCCATATAGGCCTTAGTAAAGTCTAAGGCTGAATATTGGTTCACTCCCAAGATGGCCATTAGCTTTGTGTACTGATGACTCCATGTTGATGTTCAGTGATGTGTAGGGGGTGTGGGTGGTGTCGCTGTGCCTTAGCTTGCCTTCATGCCATGTTTTGTTTTTCTTCTTTCTGCTCCTCCCGTATCTTTCACAGATGTTGATCCCAGGCCGAAGCTTGAGCCCGAAGGTATCTTGCAATGTTAGACCCATTTATACTCCCCCAAACAACTTGCCATTTCACCTGTTCCACTCCCTCCACTCAGTCAAATGCATGGCGGAATGTACCATAAATTCACTGGAGGGGGAGGTTTGAAGCATGGGGGGCACATTTTACTAATTCACTTATTGATAAAATATGTTTTATTCAAACTCATATGTTTTATGGTCTTCAAGCCTCAGTCCCACAGCTATTGTTCTGTCCTTTCAGATTAGAGGGGATTTGGGAAGGTAAGACTTGGCCAGTTAAAGAAGAATTAAAGGTATGGCATCCAGCTTGAACTAATGTAATGATGCACATACCATACCTGTGGCATCCCTCTTGAAGGTGGAAATCAATGTAGTAGACACAACTACTACAGTACTCTCCACTTGCTTCCAGGTCATATGCCAATCGGCTACCCTGCTGCATTCTAAACACAGGAGATCGGCTGGTCGGCACAGGCGCCATTGAGAGTTCACTTAGAATTTTCTCAACTTGGCACAGGACCTGGAAGCTAGTGGATATCACTGGTGTGGGGATGTCTATTATAGTGCTTTCTAGCTTCTGGAAATATCCCATAGATATGGTATATGCATAGTTGCATTGGTCCAAGCTAGACCAATGGAGGTAAAAAATATTGATACCTCAAATTCGTCTTTTAGGGGCAACTTCAAGTTAAAGGGGCATTGTTATTGGAAATTGGAAAATAAACTCTTTTATACATAATACAAAGGATTTTTTTTAGCTTCTTATAAAATGTGTATGCGAAAAAATCGATCCTTCAAAGGAGTATCAATCTCTACATCATTTGTGCCTCAAGCTTTGATTCAGCAAGTTCTGTTGCTTTTGAGGATCCCATGTTTTCTTAGAGACACATCTGTCCTTTGATGGCCATAGTCAAATGTTTTAGGGTTTCATGTATAATTCATAACCTCTTGCCTGCAATCCGTATTTTAACATTCCCCAGCATGATGCCTCATGGAGGGGATAGGTTAAAGTTAAAACCATTCATTTCAACAAAAATCTTCACATAATAGTATATGTACAAATAGCATATTTTATACATCGTTTTTACCTGTAAAGGCCTTGTGAAGATATTCAAAAGCCAGGACACTACTGCTGCCACTGTGATCTTGGATGTGATGTCAGCAGCCCAACAGACTCAGAGCTATCAATCAAGTATTTCCTTCACTCTTTACACAGCAGCTACATAAAAGGTTATGTTGGGAGACGAATGGAGGGGTGGAGGAGCTAGGTCAGCACTGACAGTAACTAGACACTCTGGACAGTAATTAGGTATTAGAAGAGGAGAGGGCTATGATGTGCAAGGGGGGACATGTGCTAGGAAATTGACTCTTCTGGGAGTAGTCAAACTTTCTAGCAAGCTCAAAGGCTCTTCCAGGAGTAATCAAACTTTCTAGCAAGTTCAAGTTCATGATTAAAATGAATAAAAATAATTTATAGAAAGGAAAACACTGCAAATAATCTTTTAAAATACTTTGGGGTTGATTTACTAAACTGGAAAGTGCTAAATCTTGTGCGGCTGTGCATGGTAGCCAATCCGCTTCTAACGTCAGCTTGTTCCATTAAGCTTTGGTTTCTATACAGAACTGCACCAGATTTTGCATTCTTCAGTTTGTTTTCTGTGCTTCCACCTGATTTTTTTTTAAGTTGGTGATATGGTCTCTCTAATAGACTGACATCTTCCTTTTTAAAGCTGCTGGCCGACACTTTGCATGGCTGGTGGCTCTCAATCCTGGCTGTCACTGAGGCTCCCTTCCCAGTTGATAACCAGTAACTAATCAAAACTAAAATGGGTGCTTATGCTGGCAAGCAGGTTCACTGGAACAGGGCCAGGGGAGTGTAGAATGTAAATTACTGTACTTCTTTCTTCATGCCACATCATCCTATCTATTGCTAGACAGTTCCAGTCTCCTTGCACTTCCTGTGATTGCAGCCTCGTCTTTCATCCATGTTTCTTTGATAGCACCCGAACCTATTGATCAGGCAGATGGAGGGTGGACTGCCACTAGAACCTAAAGGACCTTCTGTGGCCTCCACAACATAACCTTCTCAAGTAAAATGTTGAGAAACCTTTGTCTTCTGATATGTTAAAACTCAACTTGAAAAACCCTGAGTTTTGGTTGTCCTCACAGTGTGGTTGACGTACGTAAAACATGGACAAACCTTTGATTATTGTGGCGGGTTAATTAAACCGCAAAACAAACACATTTCTATTTTAGATGATTGTGTGCACAAAAATGAGAAAATGTATAATGATAGGCTCTCATAACATCATTTATTGGTGTCCTGCCTGTTGCTTATTCTAAGATACAATGTAGTGGAACTGAGGCTTTCCAGATCCTTTTGTAAGACGTTTTCCAATGGCTGGGGTTGGTGGCGGTGTTCTCTTGTCACCTACTAACCATTTTGTTTTCCTTTATGTGTTAACTGCTATCAATGTTTCTGGGAAAAAAAGATTGAGAGCAGTCATAATATAAAATTTCATCTAATTGATTGAAGATTAAGTTCTGTTCAAAAGATGATGTGAAAAGCGACTCTGACATCATTACTTTTCTACTTCCTCAGTTGACAAACCAGGGACCCAGGAGAGAAGGATTAGTCATGGGCAGAAGACCTTTGACAGGAGTGACAGCAGTCTTGCGAAGCCCAAAGCCACCAATGAGGGTCCAGAGCCTGGTGTATCTGTCACCATACATCCTCCACCTAGTGATCCCAGTGACAGTGACACAGGTAAGTTAAAGTTGTACTTTTGAGGTTTCTGGAAAAAAAAAAATCTTGGCGATGAATGACTACTGTGAAAGGTCTCAGTTAACATATTACCAAACTTGATTTTGGAAAAAAAAAAAATGTAGCACTGGTCCAAGTTTATCAAAAAGCTTGTCCTTTTTAAAAGACATATTGATAGTATTTTGGATGAATCACTTAGCACCTTTTAACATTGTTTCTTTTTTTATTATTATTATATCTTTTATTACATTTTTCCAGTACAAAAAATGCGAAGAACCTTGTACACGAACACTTCACCCCACCCTTCCTCCCTCCATTCCCCCCTCCATTCCCCCCTCCAGTTACCCCTGTCTATCCTATTTCCTAGTTTCTATCTGCTCTCATGCTTATCTGTCCATATCTATATCCCTTCACCTCCTACCTCCACTCTCTCTTTCAGATACTCTGTCAAACTCTCTCTAGACTTGTCACCCTAACCTCCAACCAGTTCCGGATATCGTTTAGATGTTTTAAAGTCTAACCAACTACTCCACGTTTTCCTAAATGTTTATGTTTTATCCTCCTCTATATGATATAACTCCTCCATACTATATATATTTTGAACTCTGTTTATCCTATCATTTATTCTTGGGGGCTCTGGGGCTTGCCAAAGCTTGGGAATCAAGCCCTTGGCCGCACTGAATAAATTATATAATACCCTATTTTTATGCAGTTTCATTGAAAGGTCAAAATTTTAAAATAAACACATCCACGGGTCTTTCTGTATGGTGATCCCACATATTTCTTGAATATATTGGATTATTTCCTTCCAGTACTCCTGTATTTTAGGGCAATCCCACCATATATGTGCCATTGTTCCCTTTTTCCCACAACCTCTCCAACATAATGGTGAAACATCTACTTGTTGTGTAATATACCATCTCGCCAAACATTTGTAATTTATTTCAACTGTGCTCATATTCATCACTTCATGTGTTAATTTAAATATTTTATTCTTTTGTTGCTCATTCAATTCTGTTCCAAGTTCCTTTTCCCATTTTTCAAGAACAGGGGAGGATCAACTCCTTCCATATCTATAAGGATCTTATAAATCCTAGAGGTGGCTTGTTTTGGAACTGTGTTTACGTTCAACAGTGTTTCAAATGGATACAGATCCTCTGATGTCCTCAGTGGTAGTGGGAGCATTGAAACTAAATGACCTAACTGACAATACTGCCACTCATCTAATGTGAAAAAGAAATCTTTTTTCTTCTTTTAATCTGAAAAAGTGGGCAATTTCCCTTTATTCAATATATCCTTCTGACGTGCGTTTTTATCTTTAATCCATTTCCCGGAAATATTATCCTTCCCTGGAAGGAAGTACTCCTTTCCCACCAAGAGAGTCAATACTGAATTATATTTCCATCCCTTTTGCTTGTATAATATATCACAAACTCTTAAAACTTTCTTTGTTGACAGATTAGTACTCACATCCAATATACGAAATTTATGTGGTATCCAAACAATCTTCCCTAACTGTGCCTTAGTCAAAATCCCTTCCGTATTTACCCAGCTTTTCCCTTATAAATTATATGTCCAATCTACTATTGGTGATAATATCACCATTAAATAATATTTCCTAAAATTAGGCAAACCCAGTCCTCCATTCCCTTTTGCCCTACACAATACCTCATACCTAATTCTTGGTTTCTTATTTGCCTGTATAAACCTAAGTATAATCTTCTTTATTATCCTAAAGAAAGACCCCGGTAGATGTACTGGGAGCATATGAAACTTATTCCTTAAATATAAGGTGAGAAGATGTGAGTTTAATAAAGGATGAAATATTGGGGTAGATATACTAAAACCGGTGCACTTAGAATCTGGTGCAGCTGTCCATGGTAGCCACTCAGCTTCTAACTTCAAGTGGTTCAGTTAAAAAATAAAAATGGAGCTGCACCATATTTTGCACTCTCCAGCTTTAGTAAATAACCTCCATTGTCTATAAAAATCTATAAAAATGACTTCATTGCGGAGATCGTTTTATAGGATCTATAGGATGTCCTGTGCATAGCATTATTTGCCAACCTCCATTGCCAAGATGGTTTAGGTCAGCTTTCCCAAATCTATGGATTGCAGTAGCAAGAGCAATATAAGTTAGTGAGAATATTTTTTAATCATCTAGTTCTTTTAAAGATACCCTGTAACCAACATAAAAAATGTCAAAATAAAACACCAAAAATCTGATATTTTTGCTTTTATCTGCTTGCATTGTGCTTTTAAAGGCTGCTAGAACATTTGACTACTTCAGGAGTTAGTTCCCTAGTGCAGCCCCTCCCCCTTTCACATGATAGCTTTCTTCTCTTCTGGGAGTGTCTAATTACGTTCTTTGCTGGCTCAGCTGCTTCACTCCCCCTACATAACCTTTTATGGAGCAGCCAAAGGGGCGTAAAGGTAAATGCAGTCATTTTCAACCAGGGTTCCATGGAACCGTAGGATTCTTTCAGACATAGCTAGGTGTTCCGTGAACTGTGGTTGGTTGACTTCCCATCTGATGGTGTCTTTATCATTTCATCGCCAGTGTTGCTTGGCAGAGCCAGCAGCATGACGCCAATGATCTCTTTATCTGTCCATAAGGATGGCATTCTGATCAACACTGTAAGGGCTGCATTCTTCTCACTGACTACCAATGTCAGGAGCAATTATTTAATTTGTTGGTGTTCCCCAAGACCTTCCAGAAGACAAAATTATTTCAAGGGTTCCTCTGGAAAAAAAAAAGGTTGAGAAAAGCTGCTACGGAATTACACTTGAGTGACAGTTCTGCATCTGCTGACATCACGTCCAAGATGGTGGCACCCAGCAGCAGACTCTAGGCTTTCTAAATATAAACATTCTTGAAATGGATCGTCTGGCAGCATGAGCTCTTCAAACCTGCAAAGTGGATTACAAGTTTTGTAAATCAGAAAATCAGACTCAGAAAAGACTGTTAGTCATGCCAGCTTGTAGTAAAAGTGGCTAATTTAATTCTTTAAAAAAAAAAAAAACATTCTGTTTTTGTCTTCTTTTACAGTGTCTGATGGAACCTCCTCCTTGGATGTCACAGATATCTCCAAAGGGTCTCCAACCACAGAGCTGTGCCCAACAGACCAACAAGAGGACAGTGCTGAGAATGACAGGTAATAACGTTTGTAGAAAGCGTGTTATGGCGGTGTCGCTTTCGATTGTGCCATTACCATCCCCTGTCTGCTGACTGGACCTGTCCAAAGTCCACAACCTTTCTATAACTTCCTGCTTATAGCCTACCTGCAGACACTTTTTTTAATTTCACAGAGTAGGAAAGAATTATAATTTCTGTTAGATCCCTGTAGACTCATGTCAACAGGCATTGTTTTCCTAGCATTTGATTTACGCTTGGAACAAACCTCAAATGCAGGCCAGAAAAATCCCATGAACCTTACTGGAGTAGTACACATGGCATTTTGAGACTGCTTTTGAGCTGCTTTGCTTTGCATTGTGCTGCATTTCGTTGGACTTTGCAGTTCCTATTAAGGTGCGCTTGAACAGCAGGCAAAGCAAATCAGTCTTTTCTTAGCTTGTAGTATTGAGTCACTTTCAACTGGACTTGTACTGTAATGTTGATTACAGAGCATGTCCAGTTGTATGTGACAAAATACTAAACTCTGTGCCATGACCTTGATAAATGAGAGCCATCACAGACCGTTTTTTCTTTCCAATTCAGTATTTTCCATTTGAACACAGCATTTAATTAGAATGCCCATTGACATGAACCTTGTTTCTGTCTGTGTTCCCATTGCAGAGATTTGCCCTAATGTCCTGTTCCCATGATACCCAGACAAAAATATGTGGGAGTGCAGTTGACACCAGAACATAAAAAACAGACAGGATCTTCAGAAATCCTAACCCATCTGTACTCTACTAAAATTATGTTTTGCCTGCGTCCCCATTAGATGCAGACAGCAGTAAAACCCTAATAAGAGGTAGGGGCAAGGCACTGAAATGGAGGGGCCTCCATTTTGTGGCCTCTCCACAAAATGAGGGTCCCTCCCAAACAGGAAGTCACCCAAATTAAGTAATATATGCATAACTGAGCTAGAAGGAGCTCAAACAAGTGTTTTCCGAGTCCAAAAGTATTTTCTTGAGCCAACAAATGACCAGAAAGAAAAAGGCAGCCAACGTGTTTGGGTGGCCAAAACAATCCCACTTTGTCTGGGTTTTTGTGCTTAAAACAGTGTCTACTGGTCAGAATATGGACACATACAATATTCAGGGCAATATTTAATGTGTAAATGCCCATGTAAATGCAGAGTAGCAGTCCTAATGAATGGGAATCATTTTGGCCCCTGAAACATGTTGGCTGCCTTTTTCTTCTTGGTCATTTGTGGAATCAATTATGTGCTTTTGGACTCTAAATAACATTTGTTAAATGCTCCTTCTGCCTCAATTTAGCACTAAAACCCTGGAAGACACTCTGTCCCTTCCGCAAAACAATGTAACAAGTTTTGTCTAGAGCTGGGCTCTCCAGTTGGCTAAGCACAGTGGTTGGGGACCTCGCCATTCATATATAGACTCAACTTGCCTTGCCTGGCTGCTTTGGATCTAGTCATTCCTTTCCGGCGCTTTCTTCCTTGCCTTCTAGCTTATATTGTATTTCATTTTACATTCAAGCGTTGAATGGCCCTGCTTCTTATCTTATTTGCACTACTCCTGAACCTGCTCACCAAGAAGTGCTGATTCTCCAGAGAGGTTCAGTCTGCATTCATCACCTTGCTTATCTGAAGAATCTGCTGCAACGTTCAGAGCACTTCAGATGTAATAATCTCCTGCCCAGCATGCCTGCCTATTCCTACTTCCATTCTGCTTCTTTGTGGACATGGCCCAGGCAAACGTTACCCCCTGATGAATTGATGTTTTGTTTTGTGCGCCCGTGCAGCAGCCTCTTACTCCTGTCCATTGTGCACCTACCCTGCGCGCTTTGCAGGGTCTCGTGTCGCAGCCGGTGTCTTTTGTTGGCTTTTTTTTGCCAGGTCCTGAATCATCCCTTTGCATGTTACCTTTCTTTTTCCTATACCTTTTTATACTTTTCCTATTTTTTCCTTACATGTCATCCCATTGTTATCTGGTAATGCTTTTAAATTCTAATGTAAACTTACTAGTCAATTTGATATGATTAGGCAGGGAGGTATAAAAAAATACTTCTATGAGCTCTAGAAGTTACATTTTGAAACTCGTTACACTTGTCATGAGTAGATGCCACTGAGTCTAGAAAATCCAATCTATCTGTGCATAGAACATTGAGGGTCTTGTAGATGTTTAGATGTAGTTCTGCATTCTGTTTTACATTAAAATGGACCTTCGCCCTTTTTGTTCCTCGTTCTTGCCCCCCTTGAAGGAGTAAGCTGAAATCAACCACCTCACTTAAATTACTTGAAAGGGGACACTGGTGCGTGGCCTCGGCCACCGCAAGCCATTACAAATCCACAATCCCACAATTTGTTATAATAGATGGCCCAACATGGACACTAACACATTTCAGCCATTACTGGCTATAAAGCATTATGTCCTTATCATGCTGAATTTTAGCTTTCTATAAGAAACAATTGAGTACTGTCCGTGATACTTTTTTTATTTGCACTAACATACAATTTTGAGGACAAGCTTTCGGGGAGTGTCCCCTTCTGCAGGTCCAAGCAGTACTGATCACAAAGTTATAGCAGAATGTTAGAAGAGATGTAGGGGATGGGAAAAAAAAAGAGAACAGAGATAAGACACAGCAAAAGCAAAGTCTGGGGGGGGGGGAGACAACACTCACAGAGGCAGTCATGCTTGAGGTGATAGTCATAAAACTGTTGGATAATGATTGAGGAATCCCATGTCCAAATTCAGGCCGTTATCTCTTGTGTCAAATAGAATTATCATTCTTAGTTCAAAAGTTTTTCTTTCCTGAATGGATTTGAAATTTCCTTTAAGAATTAAAATATTGAGGTCTCCCAAAGTGTGGTCTGGTTGTGCGAAATGGTGTCCCACAGGTGTGCAAAAGTCATCTTCTTTCTGTTCCTTGATGGTATGTCTGTGCAAATTCATCCTTGTTTGCAACTTCTGCCCTGTTTCACCAACATAAGATCCTTTGCTACATTTTCTGCACTGGATAAGGTACACAGGTAAGGTTAGTGCAAATAAAAAACGTATCACGGACAGTACTCATTGTTTCTGCCGCAGATGCACTAATACGGCTACAATCACCTCAAGCTTTCTATAATAACCTATATCTGAGCATCCATACTGGAGTGCCAGGTTTTTCTGTACCCCTCCCTCTTACACAAATTCAGAACCTTCAGTTTTGGAAATATATATATAACCTGTTTAGTGCTGCAGCCCAAGCAAGGATAACTTGGGGTCCCCTTTTCTATCTGCCCCCTGGGATGTCCACCTCACACATCCCAAGGGCAGTGTTTTGCTGAGGGTCAAATGCGCACCATAAAGGCATTGCTCCACTCCAGGCAGAGACCCTTTCTATGCACACCTGGGGATTCCCACGCACGCATACACTTGACAAAGGTCTCTACAAGGTCCCAGATACTTCAAACCAGTGGTGTGTGCGTATGTGCACAAGAATGCACCATGCATGTACGTATGGGCCGTAGGTCTCTGCCAGGTCTTTGTTCAAGAGCCTGTACAAGCATAAAGAAACAAGAAGGCTAACACTGTTTAACATAATTGATTATTTTTTCCAACCTACTTTGGCTTTATACTTTTAAATGTGGATCCTGTGCTACCTTTGTGCCATGCAGCTGGTCTCGTCCCATACTGACTTGGGTGTCTTGTCGTAACATGGTCCTAGGTGTTGTTTGTTGTCTTTGGACCACCTGCTTGATGTTTGCTTTGCGTTACAGTGCTGGTTTCATGGTAACCTCTCCGATGTTCCATGTTCCGTTGCTCAATGTACTGGCTATAACACAGGGATGATCCTCGGGGCTATGATGCCTTTTTTTCTGCTAAACATTTGGCCAAAATTTTGGGCTGTTTGTTGGAAATATTTAACCCTTACCTGCTCTGTTTACAGACGGAAGAAAAGGTCAGTGCATGTTGAGACTTTTACATCCGGGGAGATTTCATTGTTTTCCTAATGGCTCTGTATAGAGCATGGCTAAGTATTAAAACCCTTACGCTGGTTTTTCCTACTTGCTTGCTCTGTCGGTCTGCAAAAATCCAGTTATTAGGCCTTCCCGGTCAAATGCCTTGGCTAGGTGAAATCTAGACCCAAGAGCAAATCTACCTGTACTTTTTTTTTTTTTACCCAGTAAATTTTAGAGGGCACCATTGTTTTGCACAAGCAGACAGGCTACTTGTGCAGTTTAATCAACATCCCTGTTCTTGCCTGAGGTGAGTGTGGTTATTCCTGCTGGATAGATTTAACATCCTTCTATCAGATATAAAGATAAGCTTGTCCCATTTTCTGCCTTGGAAAACAGTGTTTTTTTTGTTGAATTAAAGGTGCACGCAAGCTAAATGAGAACTTTTAGCATTTAATTTCACCCAGTCCTTGAATTAACACGACCCCTATAGCCCTGCGCGCTCCCAGCACACATGTCCTGTGCTCACGGAAAAGTCCCGATCTCCTCTTGCGATAGGGATCTTTCCCGATCATGTGACCGCCGTGACAGGAATCACGGCGGTCACATGACCCTAAAACCCTGCCCTGCCTCCTGGCTTCTGAAACCCTTAAAGGGACTGGAGGCGCCGGCGCCAAGGGGTTAATTTTGTTCCATTTGTTCTTTCGGTTTCATTTTTTTTTTTTATTTGCATTCACATTTTTCATTATTATACAAATTGTGCTACAAATAAAATGGAAACCTATTGCAATAAATACGGTAAGGTATAAAAGTGAAATAGTATGATGATTCCTACTTATTGTGTTTGGGTTGGATGGAGGTGGATCCTTCAGAATCTCCGAATAATAATATAACAAACCCAAAATTAATTTCGTTCCATTTGTTCTTTCAGATATTGTTCAGTCAGCTCATTCCAATTCCCTTTGTAACAGATGAACATAATGAAAGAATCCAAAATTAATTTGGCTCCATTTGTTCTTTTGGATATCGTCCAATCAGCTCATTCCATTTTTCTTTGTGGGTTGGACTAGTCAAATTCGAATATATAAAACTAAACTGAATATACAAAACAAATTCTGAAAACGAATCATTCTGACGTAGTGAATATGACAAAGAAAAATTAATACCGTAACGAATGAATTTGAAACAAAACACATTTTTTCATTCAGGAAGTTGAAAATAAGTGAGCGCTCAATCAACACAGGGAATAGCGACCATACACCAAAGGCACCATATAAGACCTTTAGGTAAACAGTAATATACTAAAAGGGTGCAGCGCTGGTAAAAATCACAAATATAATGTATATATGCTAAATTCATATATAGATAATTAATCATCAATAAGGTGATATTGTGCAAATTCATATGCAACTAGAATCTGTGACTAATATTGCAAAAAAAAATAAAAATAAATTTTGAGCATACCAAAAGGTGACAGTGTGGTTGAAATCACAGATGGACGCATAGACGTCCACAAATTAATGAGCCATGTATATAAATAGATAAGTAAGGTGACATTGTGCAAGCATGTATGCCACTATATTATGTGGCTAATATCGTGAAAGATCTATAACCAATCTAAATGAGTCCAAAAAATGTGAACAGGATCGCTGATGATCTTCAGGCGTCCAATAACCGGAAACGTGAAAAAGGTGAGAAAATAAGGTAAAGACTGCGCACTCACCAGATACGCAATCTTTATGCGCATTTGTATATCATAAAAACGCATCAGACGCCCTCACATAGGTCTGGTCAGATCTGGTCATGTAGCCTCCACTGCTTCATAATCCATACTCCAATAGCATACGCTCTGCAATCATGATGAGCTCCCACAGGGGCTCAAAAAACAGAGGAAGCCAATAGTGTAGTATGTCAAGGATATTTATTCCAAAGTTCAGGCAGATGGGTATAAAAGAGTAATACTGACCAAAACAGGATGGCCGCCAGGACTGCTTGTGGTGCCGGCGGTGTAGCGTCAATCAGCTGTAGCTATACTCTGACGCATTTCAAGCTATGGCTCGTAGTCATAGGGATTCAGCTTTTTTCAGTTTTTTTTGTTTTGCAATATTAGTCACAGATTCTAGTTGCATATGAATTTGCACAATCTCACCTTATTGATGATTAATTATCTATATATGAATTTAGCATATATACATTATATTTGTGATTTTTACCAGCGCTGCACCCTTTTAGTATGTTACATTTTTTCATTGTGCATAGCTGTAGACTAGACAAAGGGGAGGCTAGCAACCTACCCAGCCAGGAAGTAGGCAGGTGTGTACAGCAGCTTCCACGCATCACTTTGCGAAGGAGAAGAGTGGAGTACGTTGTGGCTTAGGATGGCGGCATCCTTAGTACCTGCCTGGGACTAACCTTTGCCAACATCCTGCTGATCCATTTGAATGCTCACTGCTGGCCATGGTGCCATTATCACTAATATCGTTTCACTTGCATGGCCGGTGTGTTGTGATATTTACCTGTGAGTTCATATGAAAGTTCAACATTTAACAGGTTTTTTTTAATTAAATACATTTAGGATATTACTTTAGGTCAGTGCATTTTCCCGTGATCATAGAAGGACATAATGTAATTGCATGGCTCCCAGAACTTTGGAGTCTAACGGTGTAGATCAGCTCTTCACGTAGGCCAAACAAGATGCTGTATGAAACTGTATTTTTTTAGATTATGTAGCACAGATTAAATGTGAATATTCTTATTTAACCACTTGCCCTCCTGAGGATTTGCCCCCTTCCTGACCAGGCCATTTTTTGTGTTACGGCGCTGCGTTAACAATGATTGCGCAATCATGCAACGCTGGCACCAAATTAAATTTACATCCTTTTTTCCCCACAAATTTAGCTTTCTTTCGGTGGTACTTGATCGCCTGTGCGTTTTTTATTTTTTACGCTATAAAAAAAAAAAGTCTGACAATTTTTAGAAACAAATAATATTTTTTACTTTTTGCTATTAAGCAGGAAAGTAAAAAAATAAAAAAAAAATCAAATTTTGTCATAAATTTAATATAGTGATCAGTGCTAAAAAAAAGTACTGACACTGTGTTTATGGCACTGGGCAGGAAGGGGTTAATATGAGGGGCGATCAAAGGGTTAACTGTGTGCTGGGAGTGTTTTACTAGGGGGCGGTGTCAGTGTGCTTCACTGTAATCACACTGCTTTGGATGTGCACAGCCATCCAAAGCAGTGTGCCCGAGCTGACGGAGGAGAACTGTTGGTAAACAAAACAGTTCTCCTCCCCGTTGGAGATCCATGGAAATCACCGGGTGCTGGCGTGTAATCACCGTCCGGGACCCGATGATTGACAGCTGCGGTCGCGAATGGCGGCATGGGTAGGGCGCGCATGTGGCTCACATGCGCCCCCTACCCGGAGATGCAAAATCATGTATATATACGTGATTTTTCGCACCCATGACACCCTGTACCAGTATTTCTGCTATAGGGTGGTCAGGAAGCGGTTAAAGTTGATCTTTAGGCAAACAATATTTGAAATGAGTGTTTTCACTGCCAAAGGATTTTCAATTCTGCTGAAGTAGTCCTGAAATTTACACAGCTCTGCCAGATAGCAGTGCCAGACTACTGACCTGACTTACAGTATCTCTTTTGCAGTTAAGAAATGAAGCCTGGTCACCTCCTGCCCCTAGCTGTGATTGGACAGTGAAGGAGAAGCAGAAAAGCTCATTATTCAGCTTTCTACTTTTCTCCTGTTCTCGCCATCACACCTGATTGGCCTTTAATGCTGCCCCTCCCTCTCCCAGGCTGCCGTACATGTTATTACAGGAGGCTTATCTCAAGTCAAATTTAGGTCTTTACACTAGCTTCTTTAAAAAATACATTGAATTTTTTAATGAATATTTGGAGATCAGTTTCATTTACTGTTGCACTATGCAAAAAAAAACCCCAAAACAACAAAAAAAATTATATTTTAATTCTATTACCAGTTTCGACCCCATTGAAGCTTTTTCTTAGGCAGCTATCAATTGTTGCCTTAGACCATCTTCCTGCACTCAGCAGCATTCCTCTTGGCTCTACATTCCCGCTTCCTTTCTTTCATATTACCCGTTTGCGCATCCCTTTTGCAGCCACCCTCTTTTACGCTTCTCATCTATACATAGCACCCCCTCCCATTCTGTACTATATACAGCTGCGTCTGTCTACCCAACCATTGCATGTCTGCTCTCACCACCACATCTTCTCATCTTCCTCGTTGGGTACGTGACGCGGAATCTCACTACAAATCTTTGGTGCGACATGGACAGGAACTCTAGTAAACTGGGCCGCTCAGAGAGCCTACGAGTTTACGAGCGCAAGCGTTCCCAGCGGGGCTCGGCCAAAGGCAAGCAGGCGCGGTCTCGCAGTGACGTGGATCTGGAGGCTGCAGCCCGAGCTAACGACATGCAGCTCTCTTCAAGCAAATCCAGCTCTAAACCAGGCAACTTCACGTAGGTTTGGAGGACAATGTGCCTCAACATGTGGAATGACTCTCCTGTTTATTTCTAATGGCATTCCCAACGCTACTTGTCCCAACAATAATGTTTTTGCATGATTTCTAGTGTACCTGTTGCTTATACACTGCTAGTGTGGACATTTTTATAGTAGCAAGATTTCAAAGCTGTTTCATGCAATGTCAGCATCAAACGTTTATGGTAAAATTTAATTAAACTCTGAAATCGCTGCCTGCAGGTTGTATGAGTGACAGGTACCCTTTTAAGGGATGTCTTGACCAGAGATGCTTGTCCTTCTTTGTGGCTTTGGCCCCAGTAGTCAGATGACCATTTTGTTGGAATCCCAATTGTCATTTTGATATATTTTATGACTCCTAATTCTGTGGTCCTAATGTACAAATGGTGCCCTCTGGTCTAGACTATTTTCTTTTCCCTCAGCAAACTGCAATGATGTCAGGTAGGTATGAGATGTTCCACTCTCTGTTGTGCATGAGCTATCTGGGTATATACAGCACCTGCAAATACATTCAGAGGTTGCTCACCATTCTTTACCAAAATGGTTGCATGTTTCAGAACGCAGATGTGTTTAATAAGGTTGAAAGCAGTAAGCTGTAGTAACAAATCAGATTGCAGTTTAGTGGTGTCCATCTGGTCAAGACGTGGGGTGGACGGGCGGACAGACGGCGCGGGGTGGACGGGCGGACAGACGGCGCGGGGTGGACGGGCGGACAGACGGCGCGGGGTGGACGGGCGGACAGACGGCGCGGGATGGACGGGCGGACAGACGGCGCGGGATGGACGGGCGGACAGAAGACGTGGGATGGACGGGCGGACAGTGAGATGCGTAGACAAAGATATTTGAGATGGGTAGATAGATATGCATTTGAGGTGAGTAGACCCACACAAACACATAGGATATAGGTAGACAGACAGACATAAGACATGGCTAGACTGCCACACAGACATATGGAGGTGGGTAGACAGACAGGCATATGAGATGGGTAGGCAGCCGGACAGACATGCGAAATGGATGGACAAACAGATAATCTAGATGGGTCGACGGACGGACATTTGAGATGGCTCGACAAACGGACATGTGTGTCGGGTCGACGGACCCGACGTTTAGGTTGGGTGGACGGACAGACTGGAGATGGGTTGACAGTAAGACATGAAACAGAGAAGGAAGGACATATGAGATGATCAAGCAGACATATATGATGGATGGGGACACATACTTGTGTGCTGGGTAGACACAGATACCATAAACTAAAAATAATTAAAAGATATGTAGATGGCTTAGGAGGTTGGGAAAGATTTGTTGCTGTGTTTGTTTGCACTGGTCCCACTTTTGTAACAATAAAACATCTCTATTCCAGTCCTGAGCCTGGAGGGAGTGCGGAGGGTCCGCCGTCCTTTCTGCTTCCCCAGTCTGAGGAGACTGAGCCGCGCGTTTTGGAGAGCGAGAATGACCCCCCAAACTGGAGGGATCTCGTCCCCCCTGAAACACTCCTCAGGCTGACGAAAAGCGAAATCAAGCGGCAAGAGGTCATCAATGGTACGATACACTGCCATCTTATATTTTTTTCCAGCTGGTTCACATCTTAAGTACATTGGTGCAAAGCCATACACACTCCTACCATAGAGGGAACCCATACACTTCATCAAGATTGGTTAGTTATCTCATCTGGGGAGTGTCTCTTCAGAATGTCTCTGGAACTCTATTTAGATGGAGATGGTGTTCTACAGAATAATTAGTGAAACCATCAATATATTTTACATTTTATCAGCAAGATTTTCTGCACAGGATTGCAAGTGATTCAAATGTCTATAACGCTACCAGTACTGTTGCCCATAGGGGCAAGCTAGTTATGCCATGAGCTATATAAATGAGTCTTCAGATATATAGGTTCTAGTTGGAGTTCTTGGAATATGGCTGGAAATGTACTGGACGATTTTGCACCCTCCTGATCTTCTTTTCCCTTGTCTTCTGCAGAACTGTTATTCACGGAGCATGCTCATGTCCGGATGCTGCGTGTCCTGCATGACATCTTCTACCTTCCCATGCAGAATACATGGATACCCAACATGGAGCTGGAGAACATCTTCCCCAGTCTGGATGACCTCATAGAGGCTCATGGTGAGAATGTCAACCCCCACACCCTCCTCTGTATCTCTCCCATTCCCTTTTGCTCATTGTGTTCTGTATCCATTGTACTAGCCTTGTTCCTGGAAAACTTGAAAAAGCTGCGTCTGGAGAACAATTCCATAATCCAGGAGATTGGGAACACGTTCCTACAGCGGGTGAGTAGAGGGACTTCCTAATGTATGATTGCCCATCCACATCAGTATGTTGTAGTTGTCATTGATGTGGAGGTGAAGAACAGAGGGGTTGATTTAGCCAACCTGGAGAATGCAAAATCTGGTGCAGCTTTGCATAGAAACCAATCTGCTTCCAGGTTTTTTTTTTTTTTTGCAAAGCTTAATTGAACAAGCTGTAAATTAAAAGTTGATTGGTCTCTATGCAGAGCTGCACCAGATTTTGCACTCTGGTTTTAGTAAATCAAGCCCACAGCGTGAATCCCACTGCAAATGAACACAGTAAATATGCAATCAGATAGACATTACATCAAGTGCCTCCATTCTTACAGTATGACAGTACCTCTTACAGGTGTACCCCGGTTTACGAAATTAACCCCCTCTCGCCGGTGCCTCCTGGCCCTTTCAGATGCTGGGAGGCGGGGCGGGTGGGGCATGGTTTAAGGATCATGTGACCGCCGTCACAGCGGTCACATGATCGGGAAAGGTCTCGATCGACAGAACAGACCGGGACCTTTCCGTGAGTACCGGACGTGTGCTGGGAGCGCGCAGAGGCGCGCGCTCTCAGCACACATGTTTTTTCTTACATGAACACAAATGTGCGGCCGCTCGGCATCTAGGTCCAGACGCCGGGAGGCCGCACATTTGTGTGCGGCCGGTGTAAAGGGGTTAATTTGTTCTGCAGGACTTTTCGTATTGCGAAAAATTCGTAAAACTGAAACACGGTTCCACATAGGAATGCATTGAAAACCTATGAATCTGTTCTGGAGGTCAGAAAAATTAAAAAAAAATATATATATATATTTTATCTGTACAAAACTCTTTATAAAGTGCACTTTAAAGGCATAGTACTGTACAGGGAAATGATTAAAAAAAAAATTTGGAAATGTATTGAAAACCAATTAATCCGTCCGTATTGCAAAAAAAATGAGTAAACCTAGTCATTAATTCATAAGCCGAGGCATTATTTTCAATGGATTTTCATTTGTAAACCGAAAATTACATTAACCGAGGCATTTGTAAACCGAGGTACGTCTGCATATATGTATGCATGTGTGTGTATGTACAGTATATATATGTTAGGTTCAATGCACTCAGTAATCAGCACCAAGTAACAGACCTGATTAGATACACCTCTCTCTCTCTCTCTGCAAAGCAGGGAGAAGAAACAGAGATATTTAGTAAAAAGCAACACAAATTAACACTTGATTGCCCAAGATGTTAACCCTTTCATCCAGTCATTAGTACAGTGTATAGCATTATCACTGATCACTGTATTAGTGTTGCTGGGGATGTCCGTGGCAGTTATTCAATTCCCCCTCCAGTGTCAATTAGTGTCAGATTGTCCACCACACTGTCACAGTCCTGCTATAATTTGCTGATCACCACCATTAAAGAACAATTCTAGTGTATATACTTGGAATTTACTGATACCAATAGCAGTATTGGTATTGGTGCTGCTACCGAGTATTTTCATGAGTACTTGTCCTTGTAAAAATGATCCTGATACCCGAAACCCGTACTTTGCAGTGCAATTTGCATCCATACAAAATGAATGGGCGCAAAATTGCACTGCAAAGAATAGCGTGATTTGGACGAGAATGTGGTGTGATTCCTGTCCAAATCGCATGCTGTTTCCCCACCACTCCTGTGTGAGCCCATGCTTGTCATAGCTTGAGTTGACAGAGGAGACGTGTGGGGAAACCTCCCTGCACCAATCCCATGCTGTCACACAATGAAAAGCCACTTCACAGGTCTGGGGATTAGAAATCCTCACGGCTTTCTCTCCTCCCCTTGCAGCGGGTTAGATGACTTCTGATTGATCAGCACCATCACAGTGCTGACGAATCAGAAGCCGTCTAGCCCATACTGTCATCCCCACAAGGAGAGGAGTGAAAGCCATGGGGATTTCAAATGCCCAGACCTTTGAAGCAGCTTTTTGTTGTGCGACAGCATGAGCTGTGGGCGCTTGAGGAGAGTACTGAGGCCGGGTGCTATGGTTTTTTTTGCAAAGCTATGTGCAGCACCCTGCCAGTCACTCACACCAGCTATGATCAGCATTGCATAGAGAAGCACAGAGACCCAGTGATGAAAGTGGCAAGCAAAATATGTAACAAAAACAGGTTTTATGTCATCAGTATGTTCATGTGAGGGAACAAAAAAAGGAATTAAGAATGGCAATTAATAAACAGATTAAATTTCAGTTTTAACAGCTGCAGGGATACAGATTGTTGCTTAGTGAGGGTTAGGAAACCTGGCACCCTTCAACTGCCTCCTCCCGGAGAGCGAAAGCTGAGAGCAGTTCCAATTGTCTGGGGAGGATTCCAAGACAACCTGTTCGAATAGATACACTAGATGGTGTTCAGTGCCTGGGGAATGTAACAACAGATGACGTATGGCTTCATTAACTTATCCATGACCTGTCATTTTCTTCTCTGCCAGTTTGATGGTCCCGAGGGACAGTGGTTTCAGAAGATATCTTCAAGGTTCTGTAGCCGACAGCCATTTGCCCTGGAACAGCTCAAACAGAAGCAGAAGAAAGACCCCAGATTCACCCAGTTTATTCAGGTAAGCCCCTAATGGTTTATTTATCTCAGATGGACACTCTGGGGGCTTGTTCACATGTGAGGTTGGGGGGTGGTAAAACCCATGGTTGACCTGAGGTCTTTCCGTCCCTCCAACCGCTACCCCCTTTAGCTGCAGAGGCGGCGAGAAGAGGTGAAAACACGCTGCAGCTGTGATTTTTTTACTTTGCAGGCACGGCAAGAATTATACCCCCTGTCACTAGCACCTGCCGAATGCAGCCCATTCAAGTGAATGGTACCGCTCTGTAAGAGGCCTGCAGCCATGTGCAATGCATAATGTGGTGGAACGCTAGTACGGGGATTAAGGGGTTAAAGCAGGTGGTAGGGGGTGATACAATGGCTCCTAACTGCCTGACAAATCATCTCTGAAGAGCTATCTAAATGTAAGTCGCTCTTTAGAGAGCATATCCCTCTTCAGAGTGCACTGGTAGAATGAATGAGCCCTTAAAGGCCTGATATTGTTGAGAAATCTGGTAAACACTGCAGTTAGGGGAGGTTATGTACCAGAGAATCAAAAAGGCTAATGTAAGGATTATTAGTATGACTCCAGCCAAAACTGCTTTTTTTTCCACATTTAAAGTGGGACCAAAGCAAACCCTTTTTTTTTCCCATTTTGGGTACAGTCAAGGAAAGTTATAATAACCCCCATCAGTTTTTTTGTTTTTAGCTATCTGTGTCCCATTGGAAAAATTTCCCCTCACTTCCTGTCCCATAGCCAAGACAGGATGTAAGAGAATATCCTTTCAAAGTGAGGGAATCTCTGGGTGTCCCCATTAGAAGATTTCCCCTCTATTAGTGTTCTGATGTCATTCCAAAAATTTGGGATTTTCTTTTACTTTCACTTTCAATGATAATGGTAAACAGAACAAATAGAGAAGGGGAATCTCCCTAATGGGGACACAGACAGCAGTACAAACTGAAGTGGTTCTAATCCATCTCCACTCTATCCAAAACTAATAATTAAAAAAAAAAAAGTTTTGTCTTTAGCTACACTTTAAAGTGTTACTAAACCCAGGAACCTGCATTCACTATATCTGGTCTCCCTGGACCCTGCATTCACTATATCCGGTCTCCCCGGACCCTGCATTCACTATATCTGGTCTCCCAGGACCCTGCATTCACTATATCTGGTCTCCCCGGACCCTGCATTCACTATATCTGGTCTCCCAGGACCCTGCATTCACTATATCTGGTCTCCCAGGACCCTGCATTCACTATATCCGGTCTCTTTGGACCCTGCATTCACTATATCTGGTCTCCCCGGACCCTGCATTCACTATATTTGGTCTCCCCAGACCCTGCATTCACTATATATGGTCTCCCCGGTCCCTGCATTCACTATATCCGGTCTCCCCGGTCCCTGCATTTACTATATCCGGTCTCCCCAGACCCTGCATTCACTATATCCGGTCTCCCCCCGGACCCTGCATTCACTATATCTGGTCTCCCCGGACCCTGCATTCACTATATCTGGTCTCCCCGGTCCCTGCATTCACTATATCCGGTCTCCCCGGACCCTGCATTCACTATATTTGGTCTCCGCGGACCCTGCATTCACTATATATGGTCTCCCCGGTCCCTGCATTCACTATATCCGGTCTCCCCGGTCCCTGCATTTACTATATTTGGTCTCCGCGGACCCTGCATTCACTATATATGGTCTCCCCGGTCCCTGCATTTACTATATCCGGTCTCCCCAGACCCTGCATTCACTATATCCGGTCTCCCCCCAGACCCTGCATTCACTATATCTGGTCTCCCCGGACCCTGCATTCACTATATCTGGTCTCCCCGGTCCCTGCATTCACTATATCTGGTCTCCCCGGACCCTGCATTCACGATATCTGGTCTCCCCGGACCCTGCATCCACTATATCCGGTCTCCCCGGACCCTGCATTCACTATATCCGGTCTCCCCGGACCCTGCATTCACTATATCTGGTCTCCCACAGTACACAGAATATGGTAATGCAATTATTTTAGTAACTATAAACTGCTAAATACCTTTTCTCATCAGCAATTAGAGCAGTCTTGTGCCCTCTATCAGTGTTCAGCAGAGCACTGGTTAAAGCTTGTGGGAGGAGTTTTCTTTCTGCTTAGGAGGATAGTTAACCCCTGACCCTCTCTATGGACAGTGCTGATTGGACCTGTGCTGATCACATGCACTCTCCAAAAAAACCCAAAACTTCTAGTAATACACAGCATACTGAGCATGTGCAGAGTGACTTCACACGATATGTCCCTATCAGGAGATAAGAAGGGGAGGAGCAGAGAAGTCAGGATCAAACAAAAATGTGATTTCCGCACGCCTGGGGAGTTTGCCATTCACTTCCTGTTCGGTCTCTGGGAGAGGAAGTGAGATAAAGGATTTCTGATGGGGTCACGGACCTGACAAAGGCGGATGCCATTGTTCCCCGTGGCAGGACACATCTTCAGTTGGGCACATCTGCAGAATTATAGTAGGAGGTGTGTCTTTGAATGTTCTTTCAATTGAATGAATATTAGTATACAGGATTTTTATAGTGCCAACAATATTCACAGCGCTGTATAAAATAAAGGGAGACAGTATAGTTATTATATAATTGATTACGAGAGGGGTCAGAGGAACCTGGTCATGAGAGCTTACAATCTAATTATCACAAATCTATCTCTCAACCCCCCACCTCACCCCCTTGGTCTCAGCCCGAATCACACACCTACTGAGTGACATATCAGACTGGATGTCGCTCCACTTCCTTAAATTGAACCTCTCCAAAACCGAGTTTCTTGTCTTCCCCCCAGCCCGGACACCACCCCCCATTGATTTCTCCGTCACATCCAACAACGCCACCATCAAACCCGCCCCGCAGGCCAGAGTACTGGGTGTCATTCTGGACTCCAACCTATCCTTCCAGCCCCAAGTCCAATCTTTAACAAACTCGTGCAGACTCCACCTCCGCAACATCGCCAAAATCCGCACGTTCCTAACCCCAGAAACCACTAAACAGCTCATCCACTCCCTCATCATATCACGACTGGACTACTGCAACTCCCTCCTCACTGGCCTGCCTCGCCGCTGGCTATCCCCTCTTCAGTCCATCCTGAACACGGCTGCCAGACTCATTCACCTTTCCAACCGCTCCATCTCCGCCACCCCCCTCTGCCAATCCCTCCACTGGCTTCCGATTGCGCAACGGATCAAATTCAAAATCCTAACGCTGACGTACAAAGCTGTCCACCATACTGCCCCGAACTACATCACTGACCTAATATCCAAGTACCGCCCAGCACGCACACTCCGCTCCTCACAAGACCTCCTTCTCTCTAGTTCCCTGGTCTCCTCCTCCCATGCCCGCCTCCAGGACTTCTCCAGGGTGTCACCCATCCTCTGGAACTCCCTGCCCCAACCCATCAGATTATCACCTACTCTCCTCTCCTTTAGGCGCACCCTGAAAACCCATCTCTTCAGGGAAGCCTACCCCACCCCCTGCTAACTTGCCGACCTCCTCCACTCTTCCTACCACTCCATCCCCCACAGCTATCTCCTCCTGTGCCACCACCCCCTCCCTCCTAGATTGTAAGCTCGAAAGAGCAGGGCCCTCGATCCCCTCATGTTTTGCATTGTATTGGTATTGTTCTGTCACATGTTCTGTCTCCCTTTGTAATGTACAGCGCTGAGCGAACTATTGGCGCTTTATAAATACTGTATAATAATAATAATAATTATTATTCTAACCATTTTTTTTCCCTCGTCACCAGGAGGCAGAGAGCCATCCTCAATGCCGCCGGTTACAGTTGAAGGATATTATCCCGTTTGAGATGCAGAGACTGACCAAATACCCCCTACTACTGCAGAACATCGCAAACCTCACCGGTGAGTTCCTCTCTCCTGCCCCATCTACATAAGAAATATACAAAAGTCTTAGGCCTCGTGCGCACTGCATATTTGGCCGTCTTTCCTTGTTTTTGCTACTAGCGACATCATTTTGGCAGAAAAAAAATGTTTGACGCTTGTAAACGCATGTAAGGCATGTAGGCGCATCAAGCACTTGTACGTGAATTCATTTCATTAGCCGGAATAAAATACTTGAACAGGGCAGCACAGTAGCTAAATGGTTAGCACTTCCGCCTGGCAGTACTAGGAGTCATTGTTATGAATCCCAACCACGGCACCACCTGCCTGGAGTTTGCATGTTCTCCCTGTGCCTACGTGGGTTTCCTCTGGGTACTCCGGTTTCCTCCCACACTCCAAAGACATGCTGGTAGGTTAATTGGCTGCTCTCTAAATTGGCCCCACTGTATGACTGTGAGTTAGGGACCTTAGATTGTACGCCCCTTGAGGGTTCAGGACTGATGTGAATGTACAATATGTATGTAAAGTGCTGCGTAAATTGACGGCGCTATATAAGTACCTGAAATTAATAAATACTTGGACGTTAATTTATTTTATTGGCCAGAATAAATTGTTGGCCAATTAAATGAATTAACGTCCAAGCGCTTGGCGTGCAAATGCGCCTACACGTGTTACATGCGTTTACAAGCGTCAAACATTTTTTCTGCCAAAACGCTGTTGCATTGAAATCAATTCACGCTGAAGTGCTTGACGTGCCTGGCATCAGGGCCACCTGTCCTCCTGTACGAGGCCCAGGACAGAAGGGGAGCCCAAGCAGCTGGGTGAATCAGATGTGGGCAGGGAGGGTGATCGGCATGGTGGTGAGGGGTCAATTACTGGAACTGATCCCCTGTATGGCTCTCTGCAGCAGCTGAAAGCTGGCTTCTTCTCACTCTCCTGCTTGTTTTCAGCTGCTGCAGGGAGAGCCATACAGGGGATCAGTTCCAGTAACCCCTCCACCCTGCTACACCCATCCCCCTCCCTGTGCACCATACGTTTTCCCCTGCTGCTTAAGCCCCCCTGTGTGTCCCCACCCCCACAGAACTGCCACCTCCCCTTCTCTCCTTCCCACCGGCGGCTGCAAGCATACAATAGGATCCTTCAGGATGGAGTGGGGGAAGGTACGGTAAATATGTCATAATTATCAGCCCCTTCCTTTAATAAATGAACACAATGAGTGATTGGTATTGATCACTCATGGTGTTCATTCATAACTGAAGTATAATTAAATTGTGGGGCTGTTAGGTTGGTGTATGGGGCCCCCGTGGTTTCTATAAATCAACCCTGCCTCGTTTTCACACATTAAGCGTTTTTTTCTACCAGAATGCTGCAGCTCCTGAACACACTGGCAGTGGGTTTTTAATTCCTGCCCTCCAACTCCTCTAAATGTCTGTGTGCATGGACACATAGGCTAACATGGAGGGGCGTTTAGAGGCAGGAAAAAAAAATACTAGATGCCCCTAGGAGCAATGTTAAAAAATACTTCCATTGTGCATGAGGCCTTCGGAGCTTGTCTGCTGGACACCAGTGGTCTACTGAGCCTTTGTTAAAGTGAACCTGTCATTAAAATGGACACCACGTTAATCATCACTGTGCGTAAAAGTAAGGAAATGTCTATTTTGACCAACAAATAGAAGCTTCCAAACGCCATAATGTACCTAAAGCCTAGGGAGATCACTGGCTACCAGGAGCATTGTGGGTGTTTCATGGTATTGAAAACTGAAGAGAATCTGTTGTATTCAGACTGTGTCTAGAGGGAAAAGACCAGAAAGGCACAGCCATTTTTATTTGTAGGAAGCAAAGCCTGCATATGTAATGAACAAGACAAGCCTTAGAACTGCAGCTAGTTGATAATTTAAAAGGAAAGCCTACTTAATTTCCATTTTAGAATGGAAATATTTTTATACTTTTTTTTTTAATTTTTTTAATTTTTAGATTTTGTTTCCACTGTGCATATACAGTATTCTGTGTTGTTGTTCTAATTTGTAAGCAAATGCAGCGCTAAACGAACGCTATCCCCACTCCAGTCGATCCTAAACTCAGCGGCTAGACTCATCCACCTCACCAACCGCTCCACATCTGCCTCCCCCCTCTGCCAATCCCTTCATTGGCTCCCGATTGCCCAATGCATCAATTCAAAGCCATTCACAATACCGCCCCGAACTACATAACTGACCTGATACCCAAATACTACCCTACTCGTGCCCTCCGCTCCTCACAGGACCTCCTACTCTCTAGCTCCCATGCCCGATTGCAGGACTTTTCCAGGACTTCCCCCATCCTCTGGAACTCCCTACCCCAATCCATCAGACTGTCACCTACCCTCCTCACCTTCAGGCGCACCCTGAAAACCCTCCTCTTCAGGGAAGCCTACCCCAACCTCACCTAACACCTGACCTCACCTAACAACTAACCTCCTCCACTCCTCCCACCACTCCATCCCCCACAGCCATCTCCTCCTGTGCCACCTTCCCCTCCCTCCTAGATTGTAAGCTCGAAAGAGCAGGGCCCTCAAACCCTCGTGTATTGTATTGTTACTGTCTTGTCTCTTGTTCTGTCCCCCTTGCTACTGTACAGCGCTGAGCATACCCTTTGGCGCTATATAAATACTGTATAATAATAATAATAAATGACTAATGAATCAAGCGGAACGATAAAGTGCATCACATAAAAAAAATTAAATAACTCTCGGTAAATCAAATTCTAGAAACTGAATGCAACAGTAAAGTGCATCATAAACTGTATGTATCAAAATGGAACAGTAAAGTGCATCATATAAAAGTGCAAATATTTCAACCAGGCGTTTGTAAAAAAAAATGGAACAATAAAGTGCATCTTATTATTATTTTAATTTGTACCTTTTAAAGCATATCTAAACCCAAAAACAAACATTTAATACAGAGCAGCTTACTAACCCCAGATGTGGCTGCATTCTTTTTCTCCTTATAGGTTTTTGTTCTGTACCATACTTCCTGTCCAAGGATGACAACACTCACTATACTGTATATATAGAGGAGCAGGGTTGTCACCATAGACTTCTCTCCTGATTCAGACTACAAACCTGCATGGTTCTCCTCTGTGAACTACAGAACAAGCTTTTTCCATTTTGTGAGGAAAATGAGGAGGAGGGGGCATTTAGTCCAAATCAGGGGCAAGCAGTCTAGGGTGACAACCTATAGTAAAGTGGGTGGGCATTATCACCCCAGAACAGGAAGTATGTTACTGGCAGGATTACCGAATACAAATAAGGGTTAAAAAGCCTGAAAAAAATAAAACGAATGCAGGCGTTGCATAGGAGTGGTGAGCTGAAATATATTGCATTTTGTTCTTGACACTTTAAAGCGATTGTAAACCTCAGACATGAAATATAAACAAAGCATATCCCCCTATACAGTGGTACCTCAGTTTACGAATTTAATGCGTTCTCGGGGACGTTTCGTATTGTGAAAAATTTGTAAACGAAACGCGGTTTCCCATAGGAATGCATTGAAAAACACCTCCACACTCGACGTCACGCGCTACCCACAGACTACCCACAGGCTCCAGCATGCAGGGGGGGCGGCGCTCTAAACCTCCCAGGCGCAATGCATCCTGGGGAAACTTGCTTCGTATTGCGAAAAAAAATTTGTAAGCCGAGGCATTATTTTCAATGGATTTTCATTCGTGAACCAAAAATTACGTTAACCGAGGCGTTTGCAAGCCGAGGTACCACTGTAATGTGTATTTGTCTCAGTTAAGAGCACCAAGTGTGATTTCTGTCTGCTGCTTCGTTCTTCTTATATCAACATGAATCACTTCAGCTAAGTTTAGCTGACACCAAAAGAAAAATGGTTACAGGGGAGCAGGGGCGGACTGACCATTTGGAAACTCGGGCACTGCCCGAGGGCCCGGGGTCAGTAGAGGGCCCCATGAGATGCCCCTGGTACCTTTTTCATAGGCTTTTTTGAGTTTGGGCAAAGACACAGGGGCCCCATGATCCCCTATTGCCCGGGGGCCCCATGAGTTGTCAGTCCGCCCCTGCAGGGGAGGGACCTCCAGCAGAGTGACAGCCTCAAGTGTGTGTCTGTCTGTCTGTCTGTCTGTCTGTCTGTCTGTCTGTCTGTCTGTCTGTCTTCCCTTCAATCATTTCTCAGAGCTCTCCTCACTGAGCTCTGCAGAGTGTGACTTCAGCTCCCCACACCCTTTTTTACTGAACTCTCGGACAAGCTGTATAAATTCTGAACTTTGAATGGATGTAGAGAAGAGAAGGCTGCAGATCAACAGGTACAACTTATGTAGGAGGATTTGTTTCATCTCTGTATCATCTGAGGTCATTCACTTCATTGGGTATATGTAAAGGTTTACAACCACTTTAACTCTTCAGCATCTATAATGGGTGGAATTTTTCATGCCGACACTTTTTTTCAAAAATTGGATCAGTGACGGTTTGTTCTGCCTTCGCTAAAGACGATGTGATTAAAAAAACATTTTAATTCTACAAAAATATGAACAATGAGTGAGCGACTGCAGAGATTGGTCCCCACTCACTACAAATCCATTAATCATTACTGACTGCCAATTACAAGAGCAGACCGCTGGAAAGCTACCCGTTACTTTAGTTTTGTTCCCGCCACGTTGAAGACGCCGTGCTTCATTGTCTACAGAAAGATTGAGCTGGGGAGGGACAGAACTTTCCACCCAAATTTTAACTTTTCAGCTATGTAGAAGGGACTTTCTTTTTGGAGGTAAATGTATGCTGGTGACTGGATTGTGTTCCCATTTATGCATGCTTGCAAGAAGTTGTTCAATGTAGTTTGATAAAAAGTATCCTGTTCTCTGTATTGCTTCCTTGGTGTGAAATATCTGGTGATCCTGCTAGTCCTTCTGCTTTCCTATTTAAAACTTACCATGCTAGGCATGAGAGCGTATCCATCCTGGTGTGGTCAGTTTTCTGGCTGTGCTGGGAGAACAGCCTGCCTGTCCTCCAATGGTCAGACTTGTGCTGATACCCCCACCACCTGCACTGCTCTTCACTGGGAAGATCAGTGTACTGCTGTTTCTCTGCCTCCTGCAGACATGCCTCCCTGCAATCTCCACCCCGCCTATCTAAGCCCATTGTGCAGCTGAGAACAGAGGTTGTGTGCTCTTTTACTGAGAAAAAAAAAAGCGAAAAATTTAAAAAAAAAAAGTTATTTATAATGTACTTTAAAACCATTCTGTGTGGTTTTGTGATCAGCAGCTTCTATAATTGTCCATTGTTGCATCAGTTTTGCCTGGAAAGCTCTATCATATAAAAAATGAAAGAAATACTTTGGGGAAGTTACTGTTCCTTATTTTTATCTTTTGTGTCTTTTAGAGGAAGAAGGAGAGAAGCAAAGAGTACAGAAGGCGGCTGAGTGTTGTCGGCAGATCCTGAACCACGTCAATACAGAAGTCCGAGAGATGGAAAATAAGATGGTAGGATAATAGCTGTGTGTGTGAATGGGGTGTCCTTTCTGCTTTGATCATAGTCAGTGGCATGGGTTCAGGGATTCTCCGTCAGAATCATTTACCCTTTTGTAGGTCACCGATTTGTTATTGTTTTCTCAGTAGACTACATTCATAGGCTACAGAACTGCTTTCCTAGCATGCAGATACACATGGGTGGTTAAGGTGCAATACCAGTTTTCACCTTCAGGTGTTACTAAACCCACAACAGTAAAATCAGTCTATATATTCAGTAAAGCATGCTTGTTATACTCACTATGGAACCTAAGGGGTTAATCCTCTGCACTGTGTAAAAAGGATGTTTGCTCCTGTCTTCTCTGATCCTCCCCTTCTTCTACTGTCCCCAATCCATGTCCTGATAAAATAGAGCCTTGGGGACAAGCTGTACATGCTCAGTTTGGTGTGTATTACTAGAGAGTTTGTTTTTGTTTTGTTTTTCTTGGGAGAGTGCATGTGATCAGCACAGGGCAAATTAGCAGTGATTAGTTTACGCTCTCTTTCCTTAACCTCTTAATGCCGGGCTCACACAAATATGCAGCCCCACTGCACTGGGCTTTTTGCTGTGGGGCCGCATATTTGCATATCTCCCTTTGTGCTGGCGGGCTTCCAGCACAGATACCAGGGTCTAACGATCACAGTGATCAGCCACTGCAAAGCCTGCCTCTGTGCTTTCTCTGTCTGAATGGAGGAGAGAAATACATTGTGTATCTGTCTGTCTCTCTCTCCCTCCCCCCCCCTCTGCCCCCCCTCTCTCCCCCCTCTCTCTCTGCCCCCCCTCTCTCCCCCCTCTCTCTCTCTCTCCCTCCCCCCCTCCCCATCTCTCTCTTCCCTCCCCCCCTCTCTTCTCTCCCCCCCTTCTCTCCCTCCCTCTCCCTCACCCCCTCTCCTCCTCTCCTCTTTCTATCCTCTTCTCTCCTCTCCCTCCTCTTCTCTACTCTCCCTCCTCTTCTCTCCTCTCCCTCCTCTTCTCTCCTCTCCCTCTCCCCCTCTCCTCTCCCCCTTCTCTTCTCTTCTCTCCTCTCTCCCTCCTCTTCTCTCCTCTCCCTCCTCTTCTCTCTCCCCCTCTCCTCTCTCCCTTCTCTTTTCTCCTCTCCCTTCTCTTTTCTCCTCTCCCTCCTCTTTTCTCCTCTCCCTCCTCTTCTCTCCTCTCCCTCCTCTTCTCTCCTCTCCCTCCTCTTTCCGCTCTCTCTCTCTCCCCTCTTTCTATCTCCTCTTTTCTCTTTCTGCTCTCTTTCTCTCTCGCTGTCTGTCTCTCTTGCGCTTTCAAAAAACAACAGTGTGCAAAATAAATTAAATATTCAAAAAGGAAAGAAAAACTAAAGAAAAAGTGCCAGGGTTAGTGTTTGGGTCAAGTAGGGTTAACGGTCAGGGTGTCAGGGTCAGTATATTTTAGTCTAGGTTCACATCTATGCAGTTTGTGTTTGATACGTTTCTGCAGTGCGTTTAACATTTTTGCACATGCATTTTTGCCACGTATTTTATGAGTTTTTGTGTTCGACCAGTTTTTGCATTGCGATTTGCATTGCGTTTTGTGTTTTTGCACCTGTGTTTTTCACATTTTTGCCATATTTTTTTTTTTCTTGTTGCTAGGCAGATTTAAAATGCAAAACACCGCAAAAACGCACTACATGCTTTTCTGCAGCGGTTCCATTGAAGTCTATAGAATCAAAAACGCAACTCTTTTGCATTCAAAAAAGTCCCTGATCCTTTCCAAAATATGCCCTGGCTGATGTGAACATGTCCCATAGGAAATCATGTTAAATGGACTGCTGTGCGGTTCTGCAAAACGCTGTGGAAAACGCTTAGTTGTGAACCTAGGGTAACGTGTGTATAATGTTTATCTTTTTTGTCCTTTTAAAGAAACTTACTGATTACCAAAGACGTCTTGATATGTCAAACTTGAAGCAGAGCAATGACCCGCTGTTCAATGAGTTCAAGGTAAGGCCAAATGAAACGAAATCTCTTCTGTAAGAGTACCAGTCATCAATGAGCATCCATAGAATATGAATTTCCACTCCGGAACAATTGTCCTAGCACAGCCTTACCTACTAGAGCAGTGGTTCTCAACCTTTCTAATGCCGCGACCCCTTAATACAGTTCCTCATGTTGTGGTGACCCCCAACCATAAAATTATTTTCGTTGCTACTTCATAACTGTAATTTTGCAGTGGGAGGACTAGCGCCCCATCACTGATGTCAGTGGGATGAATAGTGTCCCATCGTTGGTATCAGTGGGAGGAATAGTGCCCCATCGTTGGTGTCAGTGGGAGGAATAGTATCCCATCATTGGTGTCAGTGGGAGGAATAGTGCCCCATCATTGGTATCAGTGGGAGGAATAGTGCCCCATCATTGGTATCAGTGGGGGGAATAGTGCCCCATCATTGGTATCAGTGGGGGGAATAGTGCCCCATCATTGGTATCAGTGGGAGGAATAGTGCCCCATCATTGGGATCAGTGGGAGGAATAGTGCCCCATCATTGGTATCAGTGGAAGGAATAGTGCCCCATCATTGGTATCAGTGGAAGGAATAGTGCCCCATCATTGGTATCAGTGGAAGGAATAGTGTCCCATCATTGGTATCAGTGGAAGGAATAGTGCCCCATCATTGGTATCAGTGGGAGGAATAGTGCTCCATCATTGGTATCAGTGGGAGGAATAGTACCCCATCATTGGTATCAGTGGGAGGAATAGTACCCCATCATTGGTGTCAGTGGGAGGAATAGTGCTCCATCATTGGTATCAGTGGGAGGAATAGTGCCCCATCATTGGTATCAGTGGAAGGAATAGTGCCCCATCATTGGTATCAGTGGAAGGAATAGTGCCCCATCATTGGTATCAGTGGAAGGAATAGTGCCCCATCATTGGTATCAGTGGAAGGAATAGTGCCCCATCATTGGTATCAGTGGAAGGAATAGTGCCCCATCATTGGTATCAGTGGAAGGAATAGTGCCCCATCATTGGTATCAGTGGGAGGAATAGTGCCCCATCATTGGTATCAGTGGAAGGAATAGTGCCCCATCATTGGTATCAGTGGGAGGAATAGTGCCCCATCATTGGTATCAGTGGAAGGAATAGTGCCCCATCATTGGTATCAGTGGGAGGAATAGTGCTCCATCATTGGTATCAGTGGGAGGAATAGTGCTCCATCATTGGTATCAGTGGGAGGAATAGTGCCCCATCATTGGTATCAGTGGGAGGAATAGTGCCCCATCATTGGTATGAGTGGGAGGAATAGTGCCCCCATCATTGGTATCAGTGGGAGGAATAGTACCCCATCATTGGTATCAGTGGGAGGAATAGTGCCCCATCATTGGTGTCAGTGGGAGGAATAGTGCTCCATCATTGGTATCAGTGGAAGGAATAGTGCCCCATCATTGGTATCAGTGGAAGGAATAGTGCCCCATCATTGGTATCAGTGGAAGGAATAGTGCCCCATCATTGGTATCAGTGGAAGGAATAGTGCCCCATCATTGGTATCAGTGGAAGGAATAGTGCCCCATCATTGGTATCAGTGGGAGGAATAGTGCCCCATCATTGGTATCAGTGGAAGGAATAGTGCCCCATCATTGGTATCAGTGGGAGGAATAGTGCTCCATCATTGGTATCAGTGGGAGGAATAGTGCTCCATCATTGGTATCAGTGGGAGGAATAGTGCCCCATCATTGGTATCAGTGGGAGGAATAGTGCCCCATCATTGGTATGAGTGGGAGGAATAGTGCCCCCATCATTGGTATCAGTGGGAGGAATAGTACCCCATCATTGGTATCAGTGGAAGGAATAGTGCCCCATCATTGGTATCAGTGGAAGGAATAGTGCCCCATCATTGGTATCAGTGGAAGGAATAGTGCCCCATCATTGGTATCAGTGGGAGGAATAGTGCCCCATCATTGGTATCAGTGGAAGGAATAGTGCCCCATCATTGGTATCAGTGGAAGGAATAGTGCCCCATCATTGGTATCAGTGGGAGGAATAGTGCCCCATCATTGGTATCAGTGGAAGGAATAGTGCCCCATCATTGGTATCAGTGGGAGGAATAGTGCTCCATCATTGGTATCAGTGGGAGGAATAGTGCTCCATCATTGGTATCAGTGGGAGGAATAGTGCCCCATCATTGGTATCAGTGGGAGGAATAGTGCCCCATCATTGGTATGAGTGGGAGGAATAGTGCCCCCATCATTGGTATCAGTGGGAGGAATAGTACCCCATCATTGGTATCAGTGGGAGGAATAGTGCCCCATCATTGGTGTCAGTGGGAGGAATAGTGCCCCATCATTGGTATCAGTGGGAGGAATAGTACCCCATCATTGGTATCAGTGGGAGGAATAGTGCCCCATCATTGGTGTCAGTGGGAGGAATAGTGCCCCATCATTGGTATCAGTGGGAGGAATAGTGCCCCATCATTGGTGTCAGTGGGAGGAATAGTGCCCCATCATTGGTATCCGTGGGAGGAATAGTGCCCCATCATTGGTATCAGTGGGAGGAATAGTGCTCCATCATTGGTATCAGTGGGAGGAATAGTGCCCCATCATTGGTATCAGTGGGAGGAATAGTGCCCCATCATTGGTATGAGTGGGAGGAATAGTGCCCCATCATTGGTATCAGTGGGGGGAATAGTACCCCATCATTGGTGTCAGTGGGAGGAATAGTGCCCCATCATTGGTGTCAGTGGGAGGAATAGTGCCCCATCATTGGTGTCAGTGGGAGGAATAGTGCCCCATCATTGGTATCAGTGGGAGGAATAGTGCCCCATCATTGGTATCGGGAGGAATAGTGCCCCATCATTGGTATCAGTGGGAGGAATAGTGCCCCATCATTGGTGTCAGTGGGAGAAATAGTGCCCCATCATTGGTGTCAGTGGGAGGAATAGTGCCCCATCATTGGTGTCAGTGGGAGGAATAGTGCCCCATCATTAGTATCAGTGGGAGGAATAGTGCCCCGTCATTGGTGTCAGTGGGAGGAATAGTGCTCCATCATTGGTGTCAGTGGGAGGAATAGTGTACAATCATTGGCGTCAGTGGGAGGAATAGTGCCCCATCATTGGCGTCAGTGGGAGGAATAGTGCCCCATCATTGGCGTCAGTGGGAGGAATAGTGCCCCATCATTGGCGTCAGTGGGAGGAATAGTGCCCCATCATTGGCGTCAGTGGGAGGAATGGTGTCCCATCGTTGGCATCAGTGGGAGGAATAGTACCCCATCATTGGTGTCAGTGGGAGGAATAGTGTCCCATCATTGGTGTCAGTGGGAGGAATAGTGCCCCATCATTGGTGTCAGTGGGAGGAATAGTGCCCCATCATTGGTGTCAGTGGGAGGAATAGTACCCCATCATTGGTGTCAGTGGGAGGAATAGTGCCCCATCATTGGTGTCAGTGGGAGGAATAGTGCCCCATCATTGGTGTCAGTGGGAGGAATAGTGCCCCATCATTGGTATCAGTGGGAGGAATAGTGCCCCATCATTGGTATCGGGAGGAATAGTGCCCCATCATTGGTATCAGTGGGAGGAATAGTGCCCCATCATTGGTGTCAGTGGGAGAAATAGTGCCCCATCATTGGTGTCAGTGGGAGGAATAGTGCCCCATCATTGGTGTCAGTGGGAGGAATAGTGCCCCATCATTAGTATCAGTGGGAGGAATAGTGCCCCGTCATTGGTGTCAGTGGGAGGAATAGTGCTCCATCATTGGTGTCAGTGGGAGGAATAGTGTACAATCATTGGCGTCAGTGGGAGGAATAGTGCCCCATCATTGGCGTCAGTGGGAGGAATAGTGCCCCATCATTGGCGTCAGTGGGAGGAATAGTGCCCCATCATTGGCGTCAGTGGGAGGAATAGTGCCCCATCATTGGCGTCAGTGGGAGGAATGGTGTCCCATCGTTGGCATCAGTGGGAGGAATAGTACCCCATCATTGGTGTCAGTGGGAGGAATAGTGTCCCATCATTGGTGTCAGTGGGAGGAATAGTGCCCCATCATTGGTGTCAGTGGGAGGAATAGTGCCCCATCATTGGTGTCAGTGGGAGGAATAGTGCCCCATCATTGGTGTCAGTGGGAGGAATAGTGCCCCATCATTGGTATCAGTGGGAGGAATAGTACCCCATCATTGGTATCAGTGGGAGGAATAGTGCTCCATCATTGGTGTCAGTGGGAGGAATAGTGCTCCATCATTGGTGTCAGTGGGAGGAATAGTGCTCCATCATTGGTCTCAGTGTGAGGAATAGTGCCCCATCGTTGGTATCAGTGGGAGGAATAGTGCTCCATCATTGGTATCAGTGGGAGGAATAGTGTCCCATCGTTGGTCTCAGTGTGAGGAATAGTGCCCCATCATTGGTATCAGTGGGAGGAATAGTGCCCCATCATTGGTGTCAGTGGGATGAATAGTGCGCCATCATTGGTATCAGTGGGAGGAATAGTGCCCCATCATTGGTATCAGTGGGAGGAATAGTGCCCCATCATTGGTATCAGTGGGAGGAATAGTGCCCCATCATTGGTGTCAGTGGGAGGAATAGTACCCCATCATTGGTATCAGTGGGAGGAATAGTGCCCCATCATTGGTGTCAGTGGGAGGAATAGTGCCCCATCATTGGTGTCAGTGGGAGGAATAGTGCCCCATCATTGGTATCAGTGGGAGGAATAGTGCCCCATCATTGGTATCAGTGGGAGGAATAGTGCCCCATCATTGGTATCAGTGGGAGGAATAGTGCCCCATCATTGGTGTCAGTGGGAGAAATAGTGCCCCATCATTGGTATCAGTGGGAGGAATAGTGCCCCATCATTGGTGTCAGTGGGAGGAATAGTGCCCCATCATTAGTATCAGTGGGAGGAATAGTGCCCCATCATTGGCGTCAGTGGGAGGAATAGTGCCCCATCATTGGCGTCAGTGGGAGGAATAGTGCCCCATTGTGGGTTTCAGTGGGGGGAGGAATAGTGCCCCATCGTTGGTGTCAGTGGGGGGAGGAATAGTGCCCCATCGTTGGTGTCAGTGGGGGAAGGAATAGTGCCCCATCGTTGGTGTCAGTGGGGGGAGGAATAGTGCCCCATCGTTGGTGTCAGTGGGGGGAGGAATAGTGCCCCATCGTTGGTGTCAGTGGTGGGAGGAATAGTGCCCCATCGTTGGTGTCAGTGGGGGGAGGAATAGTGCCCCATCGTTGGTGTCAGTGGGGGGAGGAATAGTGCCCCATCGTTGGTGTCAGTGGGGGGAGGAATAGTGCCCCATCGTTGGTGTCAGTGGGGGGAGGAATAGTGCCCCATCGTTGGTGTCAGTGGGGGGAGGAATAGTGCCCCATCGTTGGTGTCAGTGGGGGGAGGAATAGTGCCCCATCGTTGGTGTCAGTGGGGGGAGGAATAGTGCCCCATCGTTGGTGTCAGTGGGGGGAGGAATAGTGCCCCATCGTTGGTGTCAGTGGGGGGAGGAATAGTGCCTCATCGTTGGTGTCAGTGGGGGGAGGAATAGTGCCCCATCGTTGGTGTCAGTGGGGGGAGGAATAGTGCCCCATCGTTGGTGTCAGTGGGGGGAGGAATAGTGCCCCATCGTTGGTGTCAGTGGGGGGAGGAATAGTGCCCCATCGTTGGTATTAGTGACACAAATGATGGGGCACTATCCCTCCCACTGACACCAATGATACTTACCTTGCTGACTCCTGCTCCAGCCTGGGCTCGCTCTCTCCCTCTCCCATCTACAGCCTGCATACCTGGCTGCAGCAACAAAATTTGCACTTACCTGTCAGCTGTCTTCCTTCTCTGGCCTCTCTCTTCACTCGCTCCTGCAGCTCCCTGGATCTTCTTCGATCTCCGCGCGCTGCCGCTCGGCTCCTCCTCTCCAAGCTCCACCTCCTCGCCGGTGATTGGCCGCCTGTGTGCCTCTCCTGAGCTACAGTTCCGGTGGCCAATCAGCGGCGAGGCGGCGGTGACAGGGGCAGCATATCATCCCGCCCACACATCGCCGGAGACAGGAGCGGTGTCTCGGTTCCTAAGACCATCGGAAATATGTGTTTTCCGATGGTCTTAGGCGACCCCTGGGAAATGGTCGTTCGACCCCCAAAGGGGTCGCGACCCCCAGGTTGAGAACCGCTGTACTAGAGGTTGCGTGTTTTTTTTTTTTTTTTTTTTTTTATTATTTACTTGTGTTCTCTCCCTGCCAGATTAGGAGTAAGACTCTCCTGTTTCTTTCCTAAACTCCGTTCTGATGACTAAGACTAAAAAAAAAAAACATTTATTGAAGTTGCTACCAGGATTACATGTATATATAGAATATATATTATCATCCCTAATCCAGCAGCCTGGAAATTCCTAAATTGATAAAGGAGAGAATTCTATAAATTAAACTGGTTCCCCTTAAAGTGGTTGTAAAAGCAAAAGGTTTTTCACCTTCATGAATTCTATACATGAAGGTAAAAAACCTTTTGAGTGCAGTTTCTCCTGCACCCCCCCCCCCCTAAAACTCACCTGATCCAGTGATGTGCATGAGAGCAGCGGCTCCCCCAGGTCTCTCCCTCCTCATTGGCTGAGACTCAGCAGTGGGAGACATTGGCAGTAAGGAAGGGTCAGGGGGCAGGGCTGAGCCATGCTCTGTGAGTCTTATGGACATACAGAGGCGGCTTGGGAGTGAGCATCCAGGAGTCCCCCATAGCAAGCAGCTTGCCCTGGGGGCACTCAGCAGGGGATGAAGCTGAGGAAGGGGACCTGAGAAGAGGAGGATCAGGGCTGATCTGTGCAAAACCATTACATGGAGCAGGTAAGTATACCATGTTGGTTATTTAAAAAAAATAAAAAATTAACATTTAGAATCCCTTCAAATGGTCAATATAAAAGACATTTACCAAGAGCAGTAGGCGGGTCTACCGCAAATCACAACCCCCTGAGAGCTTGCAGCATTTTTATTTTGTCCTTAAAGTGGAACTTTACCCAAAACAACTTGATAAAAAAATAATGTTCTTTAGCAAGAAACATACATTCCACATTAATAATTATGCTACCAAAATGAGTGTGTGCTGTAAATTGCCTCCAGCATTGTTCCTGATTCATCCTGCTGGAGGTGGCCATTTTGCTGAAGCCCAGAGCCCCTGAGCAACAGTAAATCTTTAGGCTGTCAGTAGATTGGCCTTTAAAAATTCAGCACAGTGCCTAAAATTAGAGAGCAACTGAGCATGTGCAGAGCAGGGTGAGATGGTGTATTACTGGATTTTAAACCGTATAGGCACTTCTTTTTAATGTTTTACATAGCTATACCTGCAAAAGGGGCCAGTATGACGTGATCTAGCAAGACTTAATGTTCTGAATAAAGTTCCGCTGTAAGGCGCATGTAGCCTTTGCGATGGGATATCATATATATCACTGCCTCTATAAATTCTACTACCATGTCTGTATGGAATGTCGGGGGTGAGAACTGCAGACTCACTGAGGTGGGGGGTGTTTAAGGATGGCAGGGTAGTGGTTGGGGGTAGACTGCCGATTCATGAGTTAAAGGTGGCAGGGTGGTCCTGCATGACCAGTGTTCCAGTGTTGCTCCCCCCATCTTATCTTTTTTTTTTTTTTTTGGTACTGCTTTTGTCTTTGGTATAGTTCTGCCTTATTTTAACCATTAGCCGCCTGGCCAATTGCCGTTTGGCGGCTTCAAAAGCGCTGCTGCACTCCGGGTGCATGCCATTTGGCGTGCTCCCGCACATGCGCAGTTTGCGCTAATGCAGAGCGGTGCAGCAGCGCAATCTGTCACTGGCCGCGTACCTTGGACACGGCCGATGACAGATCTGAGTCCCGGCACCGTTGCTGATGCCATGTGACCTGCTGTGACCAATCACAGCAGGTCACATGACAGTTGTATACAATGGATGGCTTCATTCATGCCATTCATTGTATACTAGTGCCTAGCTGTGAATGGTCACAGCTAATCACATGCACATGTCATGTGATTAGCTGTGACCAAATCACAGCTAAGCACAAAAAAAAAAAAGAAGCTGAATGAATCGATTTCATTCAGGTAAATGCTTACTTATAGCAAAGTAATTCTTTACTATAAGCAAATTGTGTAAAAAAAAAAAAAAAATACTGATCACTTCCCCAAAGTAGTACAATGTTACTATGGTAACATTGTACTACTTTGGTCATAGTAAAATATGAAAAAAAATCTTTAAAAAAATGTAATAAAAAATTAAAAATAATAAAAAAAAAATATATATATATATATATATTTTTTTTTTCATACTGTCACCAGTCAGTGTCCCTGTTCACCGCCATGCCAGTTATAGGATGACGCTGTACTGCACTGGTGACAGTATGTAAAAAAAAAAATAGTGAAAATAATTTTTTTAATTTTTTCATTTTCCGAAAAATTATGACAAAAAAATACAACTTCAAAAAACTCACCATGCCTCTTATGAAGTACGTCGGACTGTCTACTCTGCAAAAAGTGGTCATTTGTGGGATATCTGTACTATTCTGACATTCTTGGACCTCAAGAAATTAGATTGGCTGTCAGTACTTCAGGATTGATCAATATTCAGATCTATACCATAGTTTGTGAACTCTATAACTTTCCTACAAACTGAATAATACATCCTAATTTGGGTTATTTTCACCAAAGACATGTAGCAGAATACATCTCGGCCTAAATTTATGAAGAACAATTATTTATTTGTAAACTTTTATAACAGAAACAAAGAAAAACGTGTTTTTTTTCAAAATTGTTGGTCTTTTTTTGTTAATTTAGCAAAAAATAAAAACCCCAGCGGTGATTAAATACCACCAAAAGAAAGCTCTAGTTGTGTGAAGAAAATGATAAAATTTTAGTGTGGGTACAATGTTGTATGACCGCGCAATTGTCATTCAAAGTGTGAGAGCGCTGAAACCTGAAAAATGGCCTGGGAGGGAAGGTGTAAAATTGCCCGATATTGAATTGGTTAAAACTCAATAAACAGAATTTAAAAAAAAAAAATTTTTTTTTTTTTTTGCAGCATGTCATTGGGCTAATAGAGAGAGCCCGATGTTCAAATGTTTTTTATGTTGGATTGTTGTCACCGCATATAGATGTCCTTTTTTTTTTTTTTTTCTCTAGTACATAGATATCAGCAGGAAAAATCTCATCTATGAGGGAGCACTTACTTGGAGAGTTAGCAAGGACAAGTCAGTAGGTGAGAACTAATATCATTGTTCTATTTCTCTACTTGTGTGCCTTGTCCACAAATGTCTTCTATGTCAAGTACTAGAGGGAAGGATATGGTTTAAGCCCTGGTTCACACTTGTGCAGGCTGTGCGTCATTTGAATGGGTTGCTGTGCCTGCATTTTTTGAATAAAAAAAAAATTTCTGAAATAAAAAAAACGCAGCCGCAAGGAAATCGCATAGTCTTTTTGACCATGCAATTTCCCTTTAGTTCCCACATGTGCAAACGTGATGCGGTCTGAGATGCATGCGTCTTGTAAGAGCAGCGCGATGTGGTTGCGGGTGTGGGAACAGATGTGATTCCCACAACCTCAACCAGCCTGCACAGTGTGAGCCAGGGCTTAGGCAGCATGTAGAGTTCCCCAAAATTCAGATTTAGAAAATGTGGTTACTTTGTTTAAATATTTTTTAAAGAAAATCAAAAGCCTATCTAGTATTATAAATGATGTACAGCATTATGGATTAAGTACTTATACTGACACATTAATACAGCACAGTTGAAGGAGACCTTTCAGTAAGTCTGCTAACATGTCACAATTAACAGCACCAGTACATATTTAATTATTAAAAAGCCATTCTCAAGCTCAGTCCTAGTGACTTTGCCTAGGTTGAGATAATGCCATTAGTCTGCTGCAGGCAGTAGAAACATTTCCTAAAGCAGGCCATAGGTTATGCATTTTTCTTTTCTTTACACGGGTGGAGAAAACGAAAATTGCTTGATTCCCCCCTTCAACACAGTCAGTGTTGATGGGGGAATCTCTTTCACAACGCTATTGTGTTCTGCTGATAGGGGGCCTTCCTGGGCCGGTAGAGCACAATGATTACTGTTAGCGGTCATAGCAACCAGCAGTAATCGCATGTAAAAAGTCCAACATTCTGGTTATACCCAAGTCGATCGATCAACTTTGGTACAACCAGCTGGACTGAATCTTGGTCGGTCTCTTCTGATCTGGCCGAGATTTGCTCCATCTATGGCTGGCTTTAGTCTCTTCTTCCCTAGTGATCAGATTTCAACACTGTAGCAATCTAATCGCTTTGGAGGCTGCAGCATAGGGCTGATCTATGTCAGGCATTGTGAACACAGAGAAGAACCAGGATTTACATTGGTGTGTCATTTCTAGGCCTGCATCTCAGTCCTGGAAATGGTTGTTGGCCCTGAAAGATGTTTATTTATTCTGAAGAGAAAAGCAGATAAAGGTATTGTCAGAGGGAGGGAGAGCCAGATACACATTACTTGACATGTTTTCAATTAATAAGAAAACATACATCTGATGTTAGGTCCGCTATAACCGGGATTACAGGGAAGCCACGTCTGCAGTACTGTCGTTTAGGCATTGCCCTTGGATCTGTCTTGCTGAATAAGCCCATATGGTGCAGGTACCTCTTTTCTATACCTTCTCATTACCCCTAACCCCTGAATTCTCATTCATCAGATGTTCACGTCTTGCTGTTGGATGACATCATGATGCTGCTTCAGAAGCAGGATGAGCGATTAGTCTTGAAGTGTCAAAGTCGGACACTCACCCCAACGCCTGATGGGAAGCTGATGCTGAGTCCAATCATTAAGCTGAATACGGCAATGGCTAGAGAGGTGGCTACCGGTGAGTATTTGAAAGTCCAACCCCAGCCGAAACACTTTTTTAAAGCTTCGGATAGAGAAAGGAAGATTTGGAACCTTAGCAACGTTATCAATGCGGTCTATAAAATGCATTGGGGGAAATTCTTTCGCTTCCTCTTCCTTTGACACCGGGATAAGAAATTGGGTGTCATTGGAAAAGGAAAATATGGACAGTGATCAAAACCTGGCAGAGGGTCTACACTTGGGGTAGGCAACCCTGGAGAGGTGGAGATCTACCTGGACAACATGGAAGGTCATGGGGATGTGGCACACCTTTCTGATGGGAAGCTGATGCTGAGTCCAATCATTAAGCTGAATTCGGCAATGGCTAGAGAGGTGGCTACTGGTGAGTATTTGAAAGTCCAACCCCAGCTGAAACACTTTTTTAAAGCTTGGATAGAGAAAGGAAGATTTGGAACCTTAGCAACATTATCAATGCGGTCTATAAAATGCATTGGGGGAAATTCTTTCGCTCCCACTTCCTGTGACACCGGGATAAGAAATTGGGTGTCATTGGAAAAGGAAAATATGGACAGTGATCAAAACCTGGCAGAGGGTCTACACTTGGAGTAGGCAACCCTGGAGAGGTGGAAATCTACCTGGATAACATGGTAGGTCACGGGGATATGGCACACCTTTTTCTTCAATGATCCACTAAGGTTCCATTAAAAATATACTGTATATGTATAAATATATATATTTATATATAAAATATATACTGTACATGTCATTTAAAAATAAAAATGGAACGTATTCACACACTCCTCTACAGCCAATCACATAAAGCTCTGGGGTAGAAGACAGTTGCTAGGAGGAATCCAATGTATGAGCTGTCAAGCTTGTTTCAGTCACCGCACCCAGAACACGACTGTGCGTTCTGTACCTGCAGACCTTGGTTCGGTTTAGGAAGATGACATCTGGGCCTTTGACGCAGAGTGATCTGTCCTCTTCAGCCCTCATAAACTCCAGGAGGTGAAGCAACCGTGGTGGTGGTAGTGGGGGTTTATAAAAAGAAAGCACAATGAAGACAGTTTAGGTCTTTTGGCATAGCATGGTCATGATCTACCCGTCCTAGCTGTGGTTAACCTGTTGCCTACCTACTGTCTAGACTCTAGACCTTCCCTTTTTAGAAATTTCCCCATTTTTTGCCTTCTAATAAGGGAGAATTCTTAATACTTCTTGTTCCTGTAACTCTTTATCACAGATATAGTAAATGATGGGAAATCACCCCAATGGGGGCACACAACTATAAAAACCCAACAGAGGTTCTACCAATTCTCCTATCCTTCTAAAAGGTAGGCTTTAAGAAAAAAGTCATTGGATTGTGCCAATTTCACTCCCCCAGGTGCTTTTGGATCAGCAGGAAAAGAAATGATCCGCAACTCCTTACTTGCTCTTTAAAATCTTCAAAATGTATTCATTCTCCATAAAAGGCACAATGTTCAGACAGATGTTATTGCGTTTCAGTGGCTTGTTTTGTAGACCAGGGGTCTACAAAGTTTCTGAACAATGGGCCAGTTTACTGTCCTTCAGACTCAAGGGGGGGCTGGACTGTGGCCAGTAAGAGTAGAAAATGGCCTGGTGTCAGTGGGAGTAAACAATGCCATCATTGGTGTCAGTGGGGAGGAATAGTGCACTTTTGTTGGTATCACTGGGAGGAATAGTGCCTTTCATTGGTGTCGGTGAGAGGAATAGTGTCCCACTATTGGTGCCAGTGGGAAGAATAGTACCCCATTGTTGGTGTCAATGGGGAGGAATAGTGCACCTTTGTTGGTGTCAATGGGGAGGAATAGTGCACCTTTGTTGGTGTCAATGGGGAGGAATAGTGCACCTTTGTTGGTGTCAGTGGGGAAGAATAGTGCCCCTCATTGGTGTCAGTGAGAGGAATAGTGCTCCATCGTTGATGTCAGTGGGAGGAATAGTACCTAAAGGGCCAGATAATGGGAAGTAAAGGGCCACATCTGGCCCTAGGGTCGCAGTTTGGAGACCAACATTCTAGACTCACAAAAACCTGAAGTTATCCTTAACCTCTCACATAACACAAATATGAGGTGGCAAGAAAAGTGGGCTGTTATGTGTCCACGGTGGCCTGAGCTTGTGACCGTGCTGCCAATCCCAATCATGTGACCACTGTGAGAGCTGTGGTGCCTTCTGAGCATTAAGGAATATGTAGACCCAACATTTCATATTCCTGACAAGTGCCTGATGTAACATGTACTTGTATGAAAAAGTATCCTGTTCTCTTTGTATTGCTTCTTTTGTGTGAAATCCCTGGTGTTCCTGCCAGTCCCTCTGCTTTCCTATTAAAAACTGACAACACTAGCCAGGAGAACACAGCATGGTCAGTTTTCTTCTCCAATGGTCAGCCTTGTCCTGACACACACCCCCTGCACAGCCATTGACTGGGAAGACCAGTGTGATGCTGTTCCCCTCCCCCAGCTTTCTGTGCAGCTGAGAAAAGAGGGAATGTGATCATTTATAAAAAAAAAAAAGGGTGAAAAAGATATTTTATATATTTGTTATATCTATACATAAATGTTTTGCCTTTCATTTCCATTTTAAACTGAATGGATTGTTTTACAAGGTGAGGGTTTACAATCACTTTAAAGCCCACTTAAAGGGGTTAAAGAGGTCAGTAATGCTCAGGTTAAAGGAAACCTACAGGGAGAAAATATGGACGCTATCATTGCTGAGCTTTTTCAGAAAAATGCTGTTTTCATGGCAGTCATAGTGATCCAGGGGCTTCATTATGTTCTCAGTCACCAACTCAGAATAAGTAAGTAGATCAGGACTTCTGACTTCACGCCTAATTTCCTGATCTGCATACTTGTTCCAGGCCAGTATCTCCAAGTACTGAAGTCAGGTACAGCCAAGCAGCGAACACGTTCAAGAGCTCAGCAGTGATGGTACATGTATTTCTACCAATACAGGTTTCTTTCAAAGTGTACCTGTCACTTGCAAAGCAGGTCAAAGCAATGCAGTATCTACTTATCCTGCACCCCTTGTATCCATACCTTAGTGTATGGGATGGGATTCTGTGCCTGATGCATTGATATTGGAGCACTTGCAGCTAACACCTTCTGTCCTTTTTGGAAGGACCTTGCAGGTCAGATTGAGATTTTTAACAGGTAACTAGCAATTCTGATGATCCAATTGTCACAAAGGGCTGTGAGAGAGGGACTGGGTCAGACATTTTATTCCCAGCCTAATTCTAAGAATTATAGAAAATGGCTACAGTTGGGGAAACACAACATACCTTTTCCTGCTCTTGACTTGTAATGGTGGGAACATCACACATTTTCCAGTTCTCTAATGAGTCCACAAGATGGCTCCATTCACCATACAAAAGTGTCACACCTATCATGTACACAGGCAAGGTTCACACCTATGCAGGTTGCGTTTGAGCCGTTTCTGCATTTTGTTTTGCGCCTGCGTTTTGCCGCTATGTTGATGCGTTTTGCATTTTTTTTTCCATTTTTTTTATTTTTCTTGTTGCTAGGCAAATTTAAAATGCAGCAAAAATGCAATACATGCTATTCCACAGCATTTCCATTGAAGTCCCTAGAACCAAAAACGCAACTTTTTGCTTTAAAAAAAGTGCCTGACCCTTTCCAAACAAACGCACCGGGTGAAAACGCACAGATGTGAACATGTCCCTTAGGAAATCATGTTAAATAGACTGTACTGCCTTTCTGTAAAACACAGCAGAAAACACTTAGGTGTGAACCTAGGGTCACTGACAGCTAACACTGTAATATCTGGTCTCATTGCAGATAACAAGGCCTTCTTTGTCATATTCAAGTGGGAGGACAGACCGCAGATCTATGAACTGGTGGCCCCCACTACATCTGAGAAAAACATGTAAGTTCATAGGAAAAGCTTTGGCTTGTTTTTTTTTTTCTCCACAGACAGTTCCACTTTAATCCTGTTGGAGGGGCTATATGTATTTTTCTTTTTTTTTTTTACAGGGCACAAAATTCACTGATATGTTATAACATAAGTACTCTTATACCAGCATTGGTAACCCTTTGTCAGCTCTTTAAGGGAGTGTTAAAGCGGAGTTCCACCCTAAAGTGGAAGCTTCGCTTGCTTGCCTCCTTCCCCCCCTCCACTGCCATATTTTGCACCTTAAGGGGGAGCGAATACCTGATTTTGATAGGTACCTGCTCCCACTTCTGGCTCAGTCCGGCCCCCCTCCTTCCTCCCGCAGTCTCCTGGAAACCTTCACAGGTCCCAGAAGACTGCCGGACCAATCAGGATCTGCAGCACGACTCGCGCATGCACAGTGGGCATCCAGCTGTGAAGCCACAAGCTGTCACAGCCTGGTGCCCACAGTTGAGATGCCAGCGCCGGGGAGAGAAGGAGAAAAGGGACGGTGCGGGTGAGCAGGTCGCTGGACCCTGGGACAGGTAAGTGTGTGTTTTTAAAAGTCAGCAGCTACAGTTTTGTAGCTGCTGACTTTTAATAAACACAAAAACGACTGGAACTCAACTTTAACACTGGGAAATGGCTTTCCGATCAGTTGTTTGGTGTAATTGGCTGTTGCAGCAGTCACATGGTCGGGAGCCCATCTGAACGCAAGCAGTGATCAGATGACAGCTTTGTCGGTGTGCTGGGGGTGTGCAGATAACTTGGTCTCAGCACAGAACCTCAAAGCCCCTTGGATGCATATGTGCAACAACTGGACATTAAGGCCCACCTGCCCTGCCGACCCATAATATGCGTCACTCGGTCAGCAAGTGATTAATTAACGCAAAGCTCCAGGCAAATACACTTAAAGTGGTTGTACACTATTTCATATACCTCAGGTGATACACAAAGATTAAACCAATCCTCCTCCATACGTTGTACCTGTTTATCTGCAGTCTTCTTTACATCTGTTCAAAGTGCTTAAATTTATAAAGCTTGTCTGAGAGTTCATAAAAAAAGGGCTGGAGAGCTGAAATTACAAACTGCAGAGCTCAGTGAGGAGAGATCTGAGAGCTGATTGGAAGGAAAGGACATACCCGTCCTTCACACAGCACACAGGCACAGAGCTGAGGCTGTCAATCTGCTGCAGCTCCCTCGCCGTCACCATTTTTCTATTGGTGTCAGGAAAACTTGTCAGGAGTGATTCATGCTGATAGCAGAGGAAGGAGGCAGCAGACAGAAATTATATTTAGTGCTCTGGATTCAGACCAGTGCACACTATAGAGGGGTGTGTTTTGTTCATATTTCATATCTGAGGTTTATAACCTCTTTAAGTCCAAGTATTTTTACATTAAAAATGTTCTAGTACAGCTGATATCTAAAGAAACACCCGAACTCTGAAAGCTGTGCCCAAAAATAAAAGGCAGGCAAAGTGGAAAAGGACTAGTCACGAGTATTGCCTGGGGTCTCCCTACAGCTGATCTTTCCCTATTAGTGGCTTGCCATGCCTTGCTCTTTGCTGTGTGTCTTTAGGTCACATGACATATCATTAGTCGTAGGCAGGTTACAGAAGAAATAAAATAATACAGACAAGCTCATTGAGGTGATGGTGCTCATTCATAATTCAATGAACAGGCAAACAGTCCAGAAAGCTGCAATAGATAACAGAAGTGTGTTATTGTGCTACCGTCCCGTAACATTACATGCATTCTTTTTTTACAGCTGGTTTTCTCTGGTCAAGCAAAGTACTGGACATTTTGAACCTTCTTCATCCAAGCCAAGACCTTCCTACCATAATCCACCGATGATCCCTCAGAGCCCCTCAGAGTAAGTCCACTGTCAGACCGACAGTGTACCTTTTTATGCATCTATTTACAACAAACCATATAGGTGGAATCTTCTGCTGTCATGTAAAAGGACATTTTGAGCAATATAAATGTACATCTCCATGGGTCGGAGAAGGGGCCAGTTCATACTAGAACGGTCCTTTTGCGGTGCATTTAACCTACTTAAACCAGCTTCCTAACACATCACAATAGGCCAAAGAATCTGCTGCATTTATGTTGGAGCATCCCAACGCATGGTAGTGTGCATTGAATGGTCCCACAGTACACCAAATTCAGATACAGCAGCTCAGTGTGTGAATGGGCCGTAAAGATCCCTTATCTCCAGGGTGAATCCTAATATTCTAAATTGAAGGCTTTGGTCACACCAGTCAGAGCAAAGCAACACATTTCCTTTAACTCTCCACCCTTAACATGCTTTTACTTAGCTTTCCTTCACTTCTCTACTGCTTACTGCTGGGTGCCAAAGGTAAAACTTGGTCTTCCAGATCTGTAGGAGCATGTGAGTTGTTCCTTGGGGGTTATTTACTAAAACTGAAGAGTGCAAAATCTGGTGCAACTCTGCATAGTAACCAATCATCTTCCAGGTTTTATTGCCAAAGCTTCATTGAACAAGCTGAAGTTAGAAGCTGATTGGTTACCTTGTACAGCTGTAACAGATTCTGAGAGCACCAGTTTTCGTAAATCTACCTGTATGTGAAAAGACTGGGCCAATAAGCAAAGTCACAATGGTAGTCTACAGCTACGACTCCAGTGACGTCTAGGTTCCACAGGACTTTACTTTTGCTGCTGATGGCTAAATAAAGAATTAGAGGAGCAGAATGGAGGTACGTGTGTGCTGCTGGCAAGGGCCAAGTTAAAGTCAACCTGTTGCTTTGCCCTGTGTGGTCAAAGCACAGGTTTAGGGGAGGTCCAGGTTTAGGTAGGTCTTCCAAGGAAAGTTATACCAAGAAACGAACTTGAATTCATGAAGGTGTGTATGAATGGATTTATGAGGTGTTCAAGACTGGGTGGCTATGAAGATCTCTACAATAAAAAGTACCTTGTGGAGGCTGATAAATGGATATCTGGTCTTCATGGGCACACGATCAACATTATAATGGAACACCATAGGACTGACATATGACTGAGGTGCTCGATTTGACTCATCATTGATTCATGGTCAAGGAAGATTGCTCACATTCATAGCGGGTGCAGTGAGTCCAGTGAGGCCACTCTCAGCACATACACAATACCCCATAGCTGGAGGACCCTGAGTTTAAAATCCAGGTGTGAGAAAAGTTGATTAATTTAGTTTTGATTCGTTTTGCGAATGAAAATGTATTTTTCGGAGATTCAGATGTATCCAAATTTCTGAATGGACATAGTAACAAATGGCAACCAATCTGGAAAAAAAAAGTTGTAACGAAAAAATATTAATGCATTCATTTAATTTGGATTTTCAAATTTGGTTGATAATATCAAATTTATTATGCATAGCTGGTTGTTAAGCAGTGGGCATCTGCCGCGTCTTTACCGACCATGCTATCAGAGGAAGGAAGGGTGGAACCTCTGAGCTCCAAAACACATTGGCTGTTTTGTTATCTTCCTGTTTGAATTAACACCATTTCTAAAGACTTTTGGACTCTGATTTCCTTGGTCCTAGAAACTTTTTTTGTACCCTAATTAAGCGCTATACAACAGACCTTGATACAACGATCCACACCTGTGACAGTAGGTGGGTTTAATGCAGAACTGGGAGGGCCTAGAATAAATAGGGGAGGAGCTTAGCACTAAGTCACAGGCATATACACTTTTGCAATACAACTACAGGTATATTTACTGTTTTACCTGTAATTCTGTTTAGCTATACAAAGTGCTTATCACTACTCGTTTGGGAAGGAATCATCAGCATCATCCTATTGCTCATTCATTGTCCAGTAAGCAGACAGGTAACTGTAACACGCAGATGAGAAACAGTAGGGTGGTCACCCTGGCTGTGCAGTGTGGTGAAGGTGTGTGAATCACAGGACTGGCTGGGCAGGATAAAAGATCCGGATCATAATGGTTCATAGGAATGTAAGATAAAGGGAGTACACTTGACAAAGATATATCCATTCTATAAAAGGTCATGTTAGTAGTCTTGTTTATTCTATATTAATCCTCCATACCTTCTTTTGCAGATTTAGTGAGAATGGCGCTTCCCTGAAAGAGTCTGTTACTAAAGAGGGTAAGAGATATCAAATTATACCCAAACACTCTTTACTTAACATTTCACTTGCTATTATTTCAATAGAAGGAGCTTTCCATTCATTAATCCATGAACAGAGAAGCTCTGCAGTTTAGTGATGTTTTAAAGCCAGTTGGTTACCATTACAGCCAAGCAAACAGCATTTTGTGAAGGATTTCCTCAGTGGCAACGTCCAAAATACTTCATAGCATGTTCTTGTAGTTTACTATACTTTCTCGTAGTGTTTATCCCTCCCTCCTTCCTGTTCCTCCCGCTCAACTATAGAGTACACATACATACGTTTTACATACTCAAAGGGTTGTCTGGCCAGTCCATTGACATCACAGGTCTTTGCTCATCTCCTGCTTCAGGAAGCTGCAATACCATACAATAGTAGTCTGACGCCCCCTTTGCCCCAGATTCATGGCTGAAGTGGGTTGAATGATGCTGACCATCATTCAACCCAGAAGACTGAGAACGTCTAGTGGCAGAAAAGAAGTATTGTGCGTTGACAGCTTCAGGTTGAAGGTGAAAATTGTTTCTATCCTGTGTTTCAAAATCGTCTCTTGCACTAGTTGCATCTGCACAGTAAGTCCTTATACACGTCACCCTACAGTAAAGACATTTGGAGTAAGGACCCAATCACATTTTTTGTAGGGATGCTGTGCAGGCGTGGCCAAGGAAGAACAAGTTTTTGGACTCCGTAATGTTAACGCTGGAAGAGGCAACCTCCATTATGAAGATCTGTGCACTTGGGGGGAAATCTGGGTTAGAGTAGGGGACAAACTGAAGTTGTACCTTCAGAAATTAAAAGTATAACATCAAAGTGTATTTTAATTCATTTGATTAAAATAAATTTGATAAAATGACTAATATTATAATAATATTGACATATCTGGTGTATGAAGAGCATCTGCCTTGAGGGTTTCTTTTGTTTGTTTGTTTTTTTTGATAAATGGCATTTTTAACTTTTTTTTACTTTTGAGTACATGGTTGTATTTGCTAATGCTGTGTACAGTTTTATAACATTTGTTTTACAGTTTTATTCCATCTTTTCCAGAAAAAGAGTCTTTGGAGGAAGCTGGCTTAGGACAGGAAAGTCTTGGGGACCCAACCCTAATAGAACATCTCACCCACAACTTGGGAGGAAATGTAGCCAGTGCAGCTCTGGAAGAGGGTAAGTTGGGTCCAGGCATTTGACTTTAACTATGAACCTTGCTGGAGATTAATATAAAAATAAAGAGCTGAGAAATCGCACAACATGACCAGTCAACACAGCCTCCTTTTCTCACAATGGGAGAGCAGGACATGTAAAAAATAAAATTTCACCAATACCACATTCTCAAATGTGTATCTGCTTCAGGTCAAGGTCAAAGGCTTCCCAAGGCCCTTATACGAACCTGTACTGTACTGTGCCTCCCTCTGTTCCTCCCCTCTCCCCTCCTCTCCTCTCTCCCCTCTCCCCTCCTCTCTCCCCTCTCCCCTCCTCTCTCCCCTCTCCCCTCCTCTCCTCTCTCCCCTCTCCCCTCCTCTCCTCTCTCCCCTCCTCTCCTCTCTCCCCTCCTCTCCTCTCTCCCCTCTCCCCTTCTCTCCTCTCTCCCCTCTCCCCTTCTCTCCTCTCTCCCCTCCTCTCCTCTCTCCCCTCCTCTCCCCTCTCCCCTTCTCTCCTCTCTCCCCTCCTCTCCTCTCCTCTCTCCCCCTCCTCTCCCCTCTCCCCTCCTCTCCCCTCTCCCCTCCTCTCCCCTCTCCCCCCCTCTCCCCTCTCCCCCCCTCTCCCCCCCTCTCCCCTCTCCCCCCCTCCCCCCTCTCCCCCCCTCTCCCCCCCTCTCCCCTCTCCCCCCCTCTCCCCTCTCCCCTCTCCCCCCTCTCCCCTCTCCCCCCTCTCCCCTCTCCCCCCTCTCCCCTCTCTCCTCTCCTCTCCCCTCTCCCCTCTCTCCTCTCTCCTCTCTCCCCTCCCCTCTCCCCTCTCCTCTCTCCCCTCCTCTCCCCTCTCCCCTCTTCTCTCCTCTCCCCTCTTCTCTCCTCTCCCCTCTTCTCTCCTCTCCCCTCTTCTCTCCTCTCCCCTCTTCTCTCCTCTCCCCTCCCCTCTCCTCCCCTCACCTAACTGGCTTCTAGGGCTGATTTTTTTTTTCCACCCTCTCTAAGCTCTGCTGTATGAACTGTACAGGTATGCAATAGGGTTAAACTAAGCCAAATTCAGATTCTTGCACTGCCTTCATTTAAAAAAAACCCATAAATGTAATATAGTTATGCACTGTTGTATTCCTTTCCCTTATGTTTCTGGTTGCTTATGTGATTCTGAACTGAAGTATATACTGCAATGGGACCTCCTGATATTAATATATCCTCCACAGTCAGTGCTTACACCTGTACTGTATGTTTTACACTTGAACTATTGATCTATTGGACCAAAACACATCCATTTAATAATGTATTAAAGAGCAGCAATAATTTGTGCATTTTATCTACCAGGGGCTCAGTGTAAGCAGAAGTGGGAAACTGTGTAGTCACAAAAAGATTGCAGATTTTCTAATATTATATAGTGGATGGTTTATATGGTAGTTTAGAATAGCTGGAATTTTAGTTTGGAAAGTGGTGTAGCCTTACCCATTCTCTTCTTTCCCTCCTCCCAGTGACCGTGCTGAAGAGGTTGCTAGTACGTAACATTCGCCTTAGCCTAGATGCGGAGTCATTCCCAAACTTGGAGAGTTGGTCTGACTTCTCCCGCGAAGAAACCGGAGCATCTCAAAATGTTCAGGATGAAAAGGCCGCCAATGGAGACCAGGAAGGTGATCACTCTGTTCCAGAGTCTGAGAGAGAAGGCCCGGGAGAGAACGGTGAGCGCTCCAGATGTATGGGTCTTCCGTCTGGCTACTTGACAGGCTTCGAGGTTGTAAGATTTGCTTTGGGTGGTACTTATAATCTCTTTTATAATTAACATTTTTAGATGTCAATATTGGACACATTTTTATATTCATTAAACTGGCCTTCCAGACACAACTAAAATATTCACTCCATGAAACAGGTGGGATCCTGTAATGTCGCGGTGTAGCTTGTGGGATCCTGTAATGTCGCGGTGTAGCTTGTGGGATCCTGTAATGTCGCGGTGTAGTTGTCTTGGTGCGTAAATTGAAACAATGAACTTCTCTTATTTGCTTCCTTTTGGCCTGTTAACCAATTGCACCAGATGGACGTACCCGTATCTTCTCAGGTTTCAGTGGTTATACTTGGGTCATGCCTGCAGCTGCAATTTGACCTCAGTATTTTTTTTTATTTCAGCCAGCGGTGCTGAATAATGTAAAAGCAATCTTAGCGGCTATACTGCAGCTGAATCATTTTTACATGCGGTGGAGGAGAGAAAGAGCTGTAGAGTTTGGTGCAGATACATGTGTGATGGTGTAAGTGTCCAATGTGCCCATGCAGTTCATTGAGAGCCTCAAGAAGAAAGGCCAATACTGCCTTTACTCAACACCATTAACCTCTTGTACCGCATATGAGCAGTGACACAGGGTAGGCTTTAATGCCCAAATGCCACACATATGCATCAATGAGAGCATGCTCCCAGCACAGTGATCCTTCCCGCACCTCAAGCTTACAGACTTTTATTAAAGGGATGCCTGAGCTGGGTTGGAAGGGGTTAAAAATATATAAAGGATGAGACACAAACAATATAAATATTTAACTGAGTTAACAAATCGACAAAAGAGGCATGCAACATAATGGTTCCATGTTTATTTTATATGAGCAATGTTATCTGTGCCTGCAGTTTAGCTGCAGTTGTGATCGTAGTTGTGGCTTGGCTGCAGGTAGATAAACATGAGCAACTTTGAATGTCTGATCTCCTCTCTACAGGTCAAGACCTGGCCTCCAGGGATATTGGAGAGTCTCTATGCGCTCCCATAGTACTATCTCAGGAGCAATCAGAAGAGGTTAGAAGGCATATCCTACTACTGGAGGAGAAGGTCCACCAACTTAAAGTAAGTATTGATGGCCTGTATTGTGTACACCAATGACTTATGGTAAATATTTTTAAATGTATTTAAGTTTGGAAAAAAAATTTGGCTTGTGCATTGAATATAGCTTAAGCAGATAAGAGATGTCTATCAAGCTGTGAACCCCTGGAATAGCATAGAGGCCATGTGCAGTATGTGTGCCATGTTTAGAGCCTTCTGCAGCCTTGGATCAGCAGTTTTAGGTAGGGAGGCAAGCACTTACAGCCTGAAACATGTTGTAGCTCTCTTTCAAAGTGGGCTCATGGGCTATACAGTTTAGTGCAATTTGTAAATAATGATCCATCATACTCTGCACTCCTTTCCCTCACATACCACCTTCAGCCATCTCATATATCTCCTTTAAAGCACACATCACCCTTTCCCTTTCATTTTGCACTCCTCTCTTGCAATACTCTCCTCAGCCATATCCTCCATACTCCTGTCCTGTACCCACCTACATACCCTCTGTACTCCTTTCTGGCACATACCAACTGTCACCATACCCAATTCACTTCTCTCCTATGTTTACTTCCCCCACTATACTCTCTGCACTACCTTCCTGTACTTTCCAACTCCTTTCCCACTGTAACCACTGCGCCCCTCTGCTGTACATACCGCCTGCCACCATACACTCTACACTCCTTTCTAGCACATACTGTCACCACCTGCCCCCCAAACTGCACCCTCTGCACCCCTCTCCTGTACATACCACCTGCCGCCATACCCTCTACTTCTCTCCGGTACATACCACCTGCTACCATACCCTCTGTACTTCTCTCCTGTACATACCACCTGCTACCATACCCTCTGTACTTCTCTCCTGTACATACCACCTGCTGCCATACCCTCTGTACTTCTCTCCTGTATATACCACCTGCCGCCATACCTTCTGTACTTCTGTACATACTACCTGCCGCCTTACCCTCTGTATTTCTCTCCTGTATATACCACCTGCCGCCATACCCTCTGTACTTCTCTCCTCTACATATTGCCTGCCGCCTTACCCTCTGAACTGCTCTCCTGCACGAACTACCCACCACCATACTCTGTGTACACCTCTCCAGCACATACTGGTCATTGTCATACACGCACTCACCTACAGATATTCCCCACAAAAACAATTATTATTATACAAGATTTATATAGCGCCAACAGTTTGCTCAGCGCTTTACAATATAATGGGATACAATACAGCAACAATACAGTTCAATACAAGAGGGAAAGGAGGGCCTGATCCTTGGAGCTTACAATCTAGGAGATTCTTTAGTAATACTTGAAATGCATCCAACTTTGCCCATTCACACTTTTTGCTGGTAATGTAAAAGTCAACTCTATCCAAAGCCACTGTTTTACTACACTGCTCCAAAAAAATTAAAGTAACACTTTGAAAACACATCAGATCTCAATAGGGAAAAATATCACGCTGAATATCTAAACTGATATTGACGGGGTAATGTGTTAGGACCGTAAGGATGCCCCATCGTTTGATGGAAATAAAAATTATCAACCTACGGAGGACTGAACTCAAAGACACCCCAAAAATCAAGGTGAAAAAATGATGCAGCAGGCTAGTCCATTTTGCTGAAATTTCATTGCAGCAACTCAAAATGGTCCTCAGTAGATTGTATGGCCCCCATGTGCTTGTATGCATGCCTGACAACGTCGGGGCATGCTACTAATGAGACAACGGATGGTGTCCTGGGGTATATCCTCCCAGATCTATACCAGGACATCACTGAGCTCGTGGACAGTCTGAGGTGCAACCTGGCAGCGTTGGATGGACCGAAACATGATATCCCAGAGGTGTTCTATTGGATTTAGATCAGGTGAGCATGGGGGCCATTCAATGGTATCAATTCCTTCCTCCTCCAGGAACTGCCTGCATACTTTCGCCACATGAGGCCGGGTATTGTTGTGCACCAGGAGGAACCCAGGACCCACTGCACCAGCGTAGGATCTGACAATGGGTCCAAGGATTTCATCCCGATACCTAATGACAGTCCCTCCATGGATATGCCTCCCCAGACCATCACTGACCCACCACCAAAACGGTCAAGCTGAACCATGTTACAGGCAGCATAATGTTCTCCATGGCTTTCACGTCTATCAAGTGCTCAGGGTGAACCTTCTCTCATCTGTGAAAAGCACAGGGTGCCAGTGGTGGACCTGCCAGTTCTGTTTTTTTAATGGCAAATGCCAATTTAGCTCTGTGGTGCCGGGCAGTGAGCACAGGGCCCACTAGAGGATGTGGTGTCCTCAGGCCACCCTCATGAAGTCTGTTTATGATTGGTCAGAGACATTCACACCAGTGGCCTGCTGGAGGTCATTTTGTAGGGCTCTGGCAGTGCTCAACTTGTTCCTCCTTGCACAAAGGAGCAGATACAGGTCCTGCTGATTGGCCCTCTACGGCCCTGTCCAGCTCTCCTAGAGTACCTGACTGTCTCCTGGAATCTCCTCCATGCTCTTGTGACTGTGCTGGGAGACACAGCAAACCTTCTGGCAATGGCACGTATTGATCTGCCATCCTGGAGGAATTGGACTGCCTGTGCAACCTCTGTAGGTATTGCCTCATGCTACCAGTAGTGACACTGACCCTAGCCAAATGCAAAACTAGTGAAAAACAGTCAGAAAAGATGAATAGGTAAAAAAATGTCAGTAGCCTCCACTTATAAAACTATTCCTGTTTTGGGGGTCATCTCATTGTTGCCCATCTAGTGCACCTTTTGTTAATTTCATTAACACCAAAGCAGCTGAAACTGATTAACAACCCCCTCTGCTAATTAACTGATGAGTTCAATATCCCAGGAGTTTCAATGACTTAGTGCTATACTCTGATTAAAAAGTGTTCATTTAATTTTTTTGAGCAGTGAATAATGGTTGATTATCCTCTGCGGACTTCTCGTCAAATGTGTCACTAGTGAGATTTACCCCTGACAATCTCATAATCGCCATATGATTTTGTAATGGTTTTTATTGGGCTGAACTTTTTATTGGGCTGAACTGGAAATGCTTGAGGGCATATCAGGCAACTGGAGGACTGAGAGGTACAGGAAGCCAGCATGGGATTATCTAGCTTGCATTCGCACAATTTTGAAATATCTGTTTTAGTTGGAGTTGACCTTCGAGTGGAAACGTCTAACCTTTTTTTTTTTTTATCACTGTATACCTCTTGTTCTTTGATTCACAGTTGATAGAAGAGGATTACCTACACCTGCAGAGGACAGTCACCAAATTTTCAGTATCACAAAGTAGTTTTACATGAAACAGGTGAGTGAGCAGAGTCTTGGGGAGATAAGTAAACATAAAAGGGGACAGAGGGTACTTGAGGGATTTTTTAATATAACATTGGGTATGTTACAAATTCACATATTTTTCAATTCAAGCTAAAATGTACTGTGATATACTGAAGCAGGGCATGATCCCCTCCCTTTGGAGAATGGGCCGCAGGGCAGTATTCCAACATATTAACGACACCAAACACACCTCCAAGATGACTACACTGCCTTGCTAAAGAAGTTGAGGGTAAAGGTGATGGACTGGCCAAGCATGTTTCCAGACCTAAACCCTATTGAGCATCTGTGGGGCATCTTCAAATGGAAGGTGGAGGAGCACAAGGTCTCTAACATCCACCAGCTCTGTGATGTCGTCATGGAGGAGTGGAAGAGAACTCCAGTGGCAACCTGTGAAGCTCTGGTGAACTCCATGCCCAAGAGGTTTACGGCAGTGCTGGAAAATAATGGTGGCCACACAAAATATTGACACTTTGGGCCCAATTTGGACATTGTCACTTAGGGGTGTACTCACTTTTGTTGCCAGCGGTTTAGACATTAATGGCTGTGTTGAGTTATTTTGAGGGGACAGAAAATGTACACTGTTATACAAGCTATACATGCACTACGTCACATTGTAGCAAAGTGTCATTTCTTCAGTGTTGTCACATGAAAAAATATAAAATATTTACAAAAATGTGAGGAGTGTACTCACTTCTGTGAGATATTGTACTTAGTAATGCACTAGTTGTCGAAACAATTGTGGACACCTGAACATCATATTTATATGAACTTGTTGGACATCCCATTCCAAAACCATGAACATTAATATTGAGTTTGTCCATTTTTCCCCTAGAACTACTTCCATTCTTTTATAGGGTGTCTATAGATATTTGTGCCCATTCAACTAAAAGAGCATTTGTGAGGTCAGATACCGATGTGGGATGAGAAGACCTTGTTTGCAGTTTTCTGTTCAGGCAACTTGAGTTCCTCCTCACTGTACTCCTCAAACCATGTCTTCATGGAACTGGCTTTGTGCACAGGGGCACAGTTATGCTAGAACAGAAGATGATCCTTTTTCCCATCCTTTGGTAAATCTGAGTGCTGCTAATCATTTGCGGCCCCCTTCTGTCTTTGTGCACTCCGGCAATGGCTGCATGGCATTTCTGAGGGCAAGTTTCCTGATGGTGACAACAGTGGGCCATTCTTGCATGATGTGTGTTCAAATGACCATCTGTAGTTTCCATCGGAAGCCCATGTGATGGGTTGACAATGCAGGGCACAGATGGGAGACGGGGACAGAGTGTTCCCACCTTTGTTTACAAAACAAGAACCTTCATGGCATGGTCACCAGGTATCATTTGCATATATTATGTTGCAGATATTAAAATGACTTTTTTTAAGTTTTAATTATTACATTTAGATCTCTTTTTTTTTAGAGATTTTTATTTTTATATCCACAGGTGAGATATTGCCTCAAATTACCCTTTCATCACTTCCATGTACCCCAAGAAGGAGAGCAACTCAACGCCGAAACCTCAGTCTTGGTGTTTCCTTTGGGACAGATAATTATGCGGGTGGGACTAAACAAGACTGCCAGTCATAGGATGTGGGTGGGCGACTTTTTTTAAAGGAGGCTCCTGTTTTATTTCTATTGGTCAAGACACAAGTGCCTTTTTGTTTTTATATGTAATTTTTCAGGGACTGTAGCAGGGTGGGGAGATCTAAAATCTCTCTCAATATATATATTATGTATTCTCTCTTTTTTTTTTTTTCTTCAAGTATATATATCAGATATAGAGATTGTTATTGTAGCTGTACAGTAAAATGATCTTGTTTGCTTATTAGAGAAAAGACTGGTCTTTCAGTGCCTCCTCCCTTAAATTTTATAAGCTATACAAAGGATATAAAATTCTACTGGTTTCCAATCCAAAGCAGATGGGACCATGAAGCCATAATCTAACACTTCAGGTAAACCAATGAGTTATGAGATGAATGGCTTAATAGGACAAGGTTTTGTAAGCGAAAGTAATGCGGTACGTTTACTAGCAGATAACAGAATGGGATGGTGTGAAAACTTAAAGGCTCACTCTATCCATTATTGGTATTTCCATTTTGAGTTGGTGTGTCGGCAGGTTGAATCTTCTACTAGCTTAATATATCAGGGGCTCCAGAGAAAGATCTCGAGGCTATACTTTCTCCGATATCCCTTTTTTATCTCATTCTTATTTGAGAAATCTAATAGAGTTCTCCAGTGGATGTCAGAGAGTGGGGGGGGGGGGAGCTGAGAATTCCAGGTTGCCCCATCTCCCTTGTCCCATGTCAGAAGTCAACTGAGATTCATCTTGCCTGCTCTTTAAGACAGTCAGAGAGCATACAAAATGCATAGAGGATGTAGATTGTGGCTGAACCAATCAGTGCACTAGGAACTACTGATGTTGTTGAGATGGCAAATGCTTTGTGCTTCTAGGAACAGCAGTGCAGCTAGTTTCTAGGGGATCAATAGGTTGCCTTTATTAAATGATGGTCATGGCTAGTATGCCTATACTCCATAGGGGTGTCTTTGTCATTATCAGTCCTCATTACTATTCACAGGTCAATAGAACTGAGCAGTGTGTCCTTACTGGCTAATGTTGGTCTGATGTGGACTTGCTGTCCTTGAGATTTAATTTCTGCTGTTGCTGTGGTAATGCACATATTAAGTCCTTAATGCATAAGCTTGTTGGACCAACAGTTCAGTTCCTGTCAATGAATCAGATTCTCCCTCTCATTTGTCCATACCACACTGGAAGCATGAAAGGGAGCATTTGATTGGTCCCCTTGGCTAGCAAGTCCTATCCTTCCATTAGCCAAATTTCCAAATAGTTTTGTATTAATAGCTGTTACATTTGCTTGCTTATAAGTACAGTCTCTTATAGTAACAGACCAAGATTCATTGCTCACTTGTCTGAGTTATAAGATACTCAGTTTGGTTGCTAGGCATTACTATTATTTTAGCTCAGCCTTGCTCTGACTATACCGAGACACCCGCCAGGAAGCATCCTTCGCTTATACCTATAGCCTTACAGGCTTAGGATGCACATTTTGTACCCTTGAGTCACCCAAAGTATAATTCTCATCTTGTTACATTGTAGGGGCAATGCTGGGTCTGCTGTGTTGGGTTAACTGGCAACTGAGGACTGGTAATATGACAGTTATCACCTATGCTCTCTGTGCAAGACAGTGGTTGTGCCAAAACAATATCATGTTATTATGGATTGTTATGTATGTGTATTAAACAAACGGTGTAGATAAGTGTTTTGTCAATGGTTTTAGAAGAAGCCACAGATTTCTTTTTCTCATGGTAGAGTTATCACTTGAAACATTTGTGCTTTAAAGTTTGAGTCCGCCCAGAACTTTTATTTCACTTGTTTCTGGATTTTGATAGGTTGACTCACATGCTTGCTTCTAGAATTGCTTAGGGGCTCTAGCTGAGGAATCTCTCTTGGAGTTGCCTAATCCGCTCCTTTCTGTGGCTGTTCTAGGCCAAGGATATGCGTCTTCTTCCTGCTGTATCCTATTTAATGTAACATAAATGCCAAATCGAACAGTGAGAGTGGGAACCATTGATAATGGTTGTTGTAGATGATGCTAGTTGGGAATTCGGGTGTGGACCTAACTTCAAGTCTTTAAAAAGCCAGTTGGAGATTAGCCCTGCTTGAATCTATGCAGAACTGATATGAGTTTTGGGCAAGAAGATCCTTTGTTATGTGCATAAAGAAAGAAAAAAAACTCCCACCTCTTCATCGTTACCTGAGCTGTTGGCAACCGATAACAAAACAGAAGAGGCAAGGAAAGTTGTAGCAGATTTATCATGGAAATTACTTTAACTGGACCGATCTTATATGTTTCAAGAGTCTGCTTACATGGCACCCAAATCTGCAGAGTGATGGAGATCTTGAATTTTTGGAAAATTATTTATAGCCAGTGTTTATTTGCCAAATAGATGCTTTGTGTGGAATGATGTAGTAAACTGGGGCAACTTGCAGCTGTGGTGGAAGTAGGTTTTCTCATGGGCCCTTTCTAGCCTTCTAGACTTGCACCAAAGACTCCAAGGCCCTCCATTGCCAATCTATGATGACGAATCTGAGGAATCGCCATGTTCAGGTTTGCACAATGAGGGGAATTATATATATATTTGTATTTTTTAGCCCAGTGTGGCTTCCTATTCCGTTTGGTTATTTAAACATCATTCCTATATATTTATATATATATATGAAGCTTTTTTTTTTTATTTGTATTTTTTTTTGTTTTATATTTGAAGAGCGTGTGGCTTGGAGGTATCTGTTTGGGTAGGGAAGACTGTTCCCTAGAGATGTTTTCTCAGTATATGCCAAAGACCATTTTTCGCAAAAGTTGTAACTTTTAGAAATGTCACAAAAAAATAAAGATTTTTTTTTCTCCATTTTACGTCTCTTTGGTTTTATTATAACATACGCGTAAATGTTCCTGTGTGACTGGATGTGATGTACAAGCCTCATAAAGTGAACAAAGACCTCCTATAGCTTCCATGATTAGTGACATGACAGTCCCTGGAAGGGCAGAGCTGTCTGTAGCGTACGCTGAGATTGACATCCTGGTTCCACCATCTCTACGCGGTGGATGACATAAGATGGGGAATAACTGGATCTCTGGTGAAAGACTGATGTTTGTTTGAGTGTGCATTAGTACATTTTGTAAGCCAAATAGTTAATTCATTAAGCCGAGATTTCTGTAAACAAAAGGGGCAAAGAATAGATTCCTTTCCTAGACTCTACATAATGTCCAATCATCTTAAAAAAACTAAAAAAAAAACCAAAGAATTGGTTGGCCTGCTGCGCTACACCATAACCTCTAGTGTAAAAAGGTTAATTTTATTTGAGCCATCTTGCAGTAGATATGATATAAAAAAAACAGATTGTCAGTTTTACAACACACCATACCCTGAATACCCTGGAGTCTAGTTTTATGGATGGAGAGATTTTATATGGCTCTTTTACTCTTCCATTGAACTCTGAGCGTTGTATGAGGAAAAAACAAACCTCTTGAGATCTAAAATGTGTATGTTTTTACCATATAGCAACATCATATGTAGCAAAAACTTTGCACATTTGGGGTTCCTTTAGACCTGCTTTAAGCTGATTTTATATGGGACTTGTATGGGGATGCAAACCTGTCTTGACGCGAGGGAAAAACCCCACAGCCACCTAGTTTTCAAAAAATGTTAGGCATTAAACTGTCTGAACTTCATTTAAATACTTTTTTCTGCCAGATGATAAAATATTTAGTGTACTTCTTAAAGCTGTCTACCAAATTGAAACCTATGTTCTGAAAAAATGTAAAAATCAATTTGGTATGCTGCGTGGTGAAAGAATTTACTATTAATCAAACTGTCACATAGGAAGACTGCAAAAATTGATCTGGTTGGTTTTGGATACCCTAATTGGGAATTGTGTATTTAGTCTTTTTGCTTTCCCGGGCTCTGATAATTCTTGGTTTTACAATATGTCCACACTAAATATGAACTTGGGTGTGTTTGGATGCTCTTCCAAACCAACATTGCTCAACTACCAGGAAGCTGTCACCTTTAATGATCAATCATTTGCAGCCAAGGCATTCCCAGCCCAGCAGTGGCATGTATACACCCCCCCCTGTATTTGTGCTGCTGAAGGGTGGGAAATGCCCCTACCACAGATGATTGGCCCATTACAGGAGGGTTTCATGGTGGGCATTGCCACATGGATTCTGAGGAGCATCCAAATATGCTCAAGCTCATCTCTGGTCCACACCACTAGTAAAGAGGCAACCAACAACCTGTCCTGTTGTCCTGATAAGCACCTGAAGCGTCCTTTCCCAATTATTCTCTTAAAATTCAATGCTTGAGATATTTATTACCTCTCATAGAGATTAGAGTACTCCTCCTAACAGTGCCTTCATTCTCTTTAGAAAGACAGCCCTATCAATGTTCAGGCATCTTCTGGGGTCATAATCTCCTTCTCGGACTAAGAGACCTGTTAAGTAGCCTTAGATTTCTTACACAGATCAGCCTTCTACTGGTACCTCTCACCTTTCTACTGTCAAAAGTTACAATACACAGTGAAGTTATAGTGCACTTAGTGAAGCTGAAGTATCACAACCAGGCAGTTAGCCTTTAATGTGAACATGCCATGAGGAATATGAGTGGGGCTGCCATGGTTGACCTCCATAAAATGTTATTTTCCTGGCTGTTATGTTGTCATTCATCCTAAAGGTGTTCAGTAGGGTTGCGATTGGGGAATCTGTGTAGGCCACTTGAGTTCCTTCGTATCTAACTTCACAAACCATGTCTTTATAGAGCTGATACTGTGCAGAGCACAGTCATGCTGGAAACACAAGGCTGGTAGTGCAGAATTGTCTAAAATGTTTCTGTATGTATGCAGTAGCATAGCCATTTTCAGCTAGGGATCCTAAGGTTCCTTGAGCTTTGGTTAATTGACCTCCCATATGATGATGCTTACATAAGTCCAACTCCATAGACCTTATTTTAGTTGTCTGTAAGGGGGGCAGTCTTCCTACTAACTACGAATTTAAGGAATATTGGAAAGATGAGAACATCACAAAGTTCGGACAAATACAGTAAGAATTGTATAATCCAAGATGCATAAATAGAAAGTCAGTGTCTTTTGGTTACTAAAAACTCTACCTTCTCTAACTCCATCAAAGCTTGTATGCCTGTAGTGAGTTTGAGCTTGTGCTAGATAGTTATTGTAGCATTAAACGAGCAGCACCAGGAGTTTTGAGCCTCAAAAATGCATTGGTTTATATTCACATATCTGGACGAGTACACTTCTTGACTTGTCCAATATGGCACTCTCATCCTTCCAATATTCTACAGACTACTTAATGGATTCTTGGTGATGTCCTAGTTGAACACCAATGTATGAGGCATTCTTCCTACTGGCCACCAATGTAAGGAGGACATTTTACCCTATTGACTCCCAATAGAAGGAGAATTCTACCCACTGATCCTCAATTTATTTTAGCAAACCTGAAAATTATTTCAAAGGTGCCTTTTTCGTAAATGGGTTACGAGAGGGTTCCATAGCATTAACAGTACTCTTTAATGGAAACACCTAGACTCAATCATTTGGTAGGGTGTTTACGTAGTTTTGTGATGATAATTGTCCACAAAAGTATTGGCATATAGTGTACCGCCCAGTGGAGAAGTCCCCTTTAAAACACATGCCAAGACACTTGGTTGTTGTGTATTTCTTTATTGCTTTGCTCTGGGAATGCTCCAACCCAGTCTTTTCACTCACAGATACACAGAAAGCACCTGTGGGTTTTTTTTCCCATTTCCTTTTCTCCCTGGCCTCCCTCCCATTCCAAAAAAATTAGCACAGACATCTGGACAGAACACTGGATGAGGAGAGGGAGGGTCGGGGCCTCAAACACGCACGTACTGCACAATATACTAGATGGGGTACACAGGTGAAGCACAAGAAACCTTTGGGACAGGAAGGGGGGAAGGTTCTGCTTTGAATTATCCACAGACTGAAGCAACCAAATTTGTCCTTACAAGGTGCACAAACCCACTCTGACCTTCAGCAGCCAATCAGAGTTTGTCATTTTTCTAGCAACTTTGAAAATGGAAGCCAACATGGCCCTATAACTGCTGGGCACTTCATACCGTCTTGCGGCGTGTTATTAAAAGAAGGTTATTTGTGTTGCAACAAGAAGAACACATCGATATCGCATGTAATGGTCATGGAAGTGCTGTAGAAAGGCTTGCTCTGTATGGATTAGAACTAAAGTGCTGGCGTGAATTTTTTTTTTCTTGAAAAAGAAAGTTTTTGAGCAATTGATTTTTTACTTGAGGTGTGAGCTGTCTGGAACAAACGGAATGAATCATTTTTGTTTCACAACACAAGGATGAAATTATAAGGAATGAGTAAATAATATTTCTGTTGCTTTATGGTTGAGAGGTGTCACAGTATCAGGCCAATTATCTGGAGATTTTGGGATAAAGACTCCATCCAGATTACCGTCCTTACCACTGTCATACACCAGCGTCTGATGATTGGACGGCTACTTTTTGTAAGAGATAAATGAAAGTGAATTTTCATCGTCCACGTTAGTACTGATACCTTCATTACACGTGATAGCCCAAGGGACTTTTACCATGTATATATAAAGCCAAACTTGTTTTTCTATTTTATAAAAAATAGAATAGTTAAAGTGAGGGAATAGTTAAAGTATATCTCTAGTCAAACAAGGTACAAAATGAAGAGCCCAAGAAATGAAAACATAATAAGCTTCAATGCACAGAGCTCCCTTGCTGTACTTTTTTGTCACAAGATGTCCATAGTCTAGTGGCAAGCATCATTCAACGCACTGCCTCTGAGTTTGTCATCGTCTACCCACCCCATCCAGTGACTGGACTGTGAAATGAGAAGTAGCAAAGGGATGAGCTCCTCTCTCTGTCACTCTGCTCTCTCCTCCTACTTCTTGTCAGGAACCGATTGGCTAATTGTGCTGCTTCTGACTTTCACACTCCATCTCTGCTGTACAGAGAATACAAGAGTATGTCAGATTCAGGTACTTACACTGCTTGCATTTAAAAATACACTTAACCTCCTTAGCGGTTTTCCCGAGTGTAGCTCGGGGTAAAATTTCAATACCAAGAGCGGTAACCCCAAGCTACACTCGAGCTTACCATGCGGCGTTGCTCAGGGAGTCCCTGCAGCACTTACCTTGTCCTTCGCTCCTGCGATGTGTCCCCTGCAGCATCCCCGGCCATCTCCTCTGGCCGATGCCGGCATCTGGCTTCCGTGTTCCGGTCCCTGTGACGTCGGGACGTACGGGCGCCGGAACCGACGGGAAATTTGAAATTTTTTAAAAATGTAATTTTTGCTGTCGTTGCTGTTTCAATGCATTTCACATATAGTTTGTCCCTACTGCTTTGTCCTGCGCCCTGCCTGCATTTTGACTGTTCTTTCTGCCTGGAAACTTAGAAAAGTCCATGGCGTCCAAAAAGCGTCCCTTTACGTCAAAAGCGGTTTTAGAACAGCGATAGTAATTCAGAACCACTTGCAGAATTGAGTGATAATGATTCGTGGGGGAAATTCGTCATCAGACACTGAAAACGATTTTGCGACTTTGCTCAGTGATGTGTGAATTTGCCTCTGTATTTCAAATTTCAGTGTTTTTGGTTTGATTATATTATTGAATTAAATTTATTATTATTTTATTATTATTTTTTATGATTATTAAATTATAATTTATGATTTCGTGTTTCAAGTTTTATCATATCTGGAATGTTTACTAGACTCTTGTTCGGACAGATTTAAGTGAGTTATTCATAAAAATTACAGCCTACAATAAAAAAATACATATTTCCATGCAAAAAAAATAGTACTGCTTTCAGCACAAAAAGTCGGAAAGAATCATACCGTCGAGGTTAATGATGTATTAATGATTTCGGCACTACAATAATTTGTGTCTATTGCATCTGCCTGGAGTTCAGCTTTAAAAGATAAGTTCAGATTTTGGACCATGTTACGTCATCCACATATTTTTAGGGTGGAATTTGTAATGTTCCAGTAGCTTCAGGCTGTCCATCCCAACTCCCCCTCTCTGTGACAGCGAATGGGGGATTTTCTTCCCGCACCCACTGTCTTCATTTGAAGAGAGTGTGGCCATGTGGGATTCCAACCACAGGGTTCTGTGAATGAATGAACTACAAGTACTGACGGCCATTGTGGCCGTCTGCTTATAGTCCTCAATGAACTACCAGAGCACTGTTGAGTGTGCTAGTTAGTTCATTTATTCTTCTTGTCATTGTGTAACTTTCTGCCTGTATGATGTACAGGCAAATAGTCTGCAGGAGCCCTGCATTGCACCCGTGATCTGCTTATCACAGGTGCGATGCATTCCAAGGTCCAAATGAAAAAAAAAAATACTTAAACGCACATTTTTTTTTTAACTGCAAAAAAATATGTACAATTATTTATTTTTTAAAGGTGAACTTATCCCTTAATGATGTATTAATGAATTCAGAGCTACATTCCTTGAATTATACCTGCCTAGAGATTAGCTGTAAAACTATGCTTCACTACCTGTCCTAGAAACACAGCAAGAAGTGATAGAAAATATATCCAAAGATTTGAAAATGCCCACCTAAGGGTGTATGTCTAGGCAAAACTTTTTTTTTTTTGGATAGAGTGTGGAAGGGTTAGATTCTCTCAAGTTTTTATCACAGTCTCCGTTGGGGAGATTCACCACTACTAACATTGCCACAGAGAAAGCAATTGAAGGGAAATCCAACATTTTAGAGTTTTCCCCAGATCAAGAGGTAAAGTGAAATCTTCTCTTCCAAAGGGAACACTTGTTCTGGGAACAGCTGGTAAAAGAAAGCAATTTCCTTTACGTTGCTCTAACTTCCTGTTGTGTCTGTCATAGGAAGTGAGCAGAAATTTCCCCAATGGTACAGCAAAAAAACCAAAAAGTTTTTAACTTGTCCCTACTCTATCCAAATCTAAAAATAATTTTGGCTATACATATACTTGGAAAATTTTCCATCTATTTCTGTTTTGGTGACAACTTACAGTTTTGGATTTTTCCCGTCGCCAAGACAAAAAACGGTACGTCTTCAAAGAAAAGTAGCAAAGCAGGTCAACATTTGTCAGATGGAGGCTCCAGTGCTGGCATCAGAAGGAGGTCTGCAAACACAGCAAAAGAACCAGAAACACACCAATAATCTCACCATTTCAATAAAGCTGTATTGTTCCAGACAGCATACGCTTAGAAGCCCCAACTGGGAACCTCTCCAGCTAATGCGTTCCATTTGAAGGCAGACTTAATCATAGAGAGAAGCCTGTGCAGCTGGTTCTTTTGCTGGGAGTATATCTCCATAATAGGGTAACGGTCAACAATAAAAGCCTGGCTGTGGTTTTATCATTTCCTCACTCTATCCAAAGATAAAAAAAACCCTTGGCTTTAGACATACCTTAAGCTGGTCCTACATGCATTTGACTTGTAAAATAAGCTTTAGATCCACCAGCAACAAAGAAGATTGTACAACCAGATTTCAACATGTATAACCAGCATCATGGTGAACATGTACACTAACAATTTCAGGCAATTTCAACCAATTTTCCATCACAAAATCTACAGAACAAATTGAGGCAACCTACATCCTATCATAACTCTTACGACTAAAATGTTCTGGTGGTAAGTTGCCCTGATCTGTTGGCTCATATTTGTGATAGGTGGCTGCAACTAATTAGGTCATTTCAAATTTGCTGTGTTAATGGTAAGATCATGGCTTCAAGAGGCCAAAATTAAAGCCCAACTCCAGCCCAAACATCTGTTGGGTTTTTTTTGGGGTCTGCTGCTCCATTGGTAATTTTTTTTTTTCCCCATACTGTTGGGATAGAAAGTGATGGAGAATCTCCCCAAGTTGTGATACACTATACTGGTTTACAGATTACATTTTTTTTTAGTAGGGACTTGTTCACATATACTGTATGTAATGTGGTGACACACGGCAAAATGTGCAGTTTACTATGCATTTTCACAATGCACTGTACCACATGTACCACCACGTTTTAGCCCACATTTATATACACTGCAACACATCAACATAAAGCATCTAGGTGTTGGGGTGTGATACAAGAGATGATCAGGGACTGCAGATATGGTACAAGAGATGGTCAGAGACTCTAGGCATGATACAAGAGATGGTCAGAGACTGTGGGCATGGTATAGGAGATGGTCAGAGACTCTAGACATGATACAAGAGATGGTCATAGACTGTGGACATGGTACAGGAGATGGTCAGAGACTCTAGACATGATACAAGAGATAGTCAGAGACTGTGGATGTGGTGCAGGAGATGGTCAGATACTCTAGACATGATACAAGAGATGGTCATAGACTGTGGACATGATTCAGGAGATGGTCAGAAGCTGCAGACATGATACAAGAGATGGTCATAGACTGTGGATATGGTACAGGAGATGGTCAGAGGCTGCAGACATGATATAAGAGATGTTAAAGACTGCAGACATGATATAAGAGATGGTCAGAGACAGCAGACATGATATAATGGATAGTCAGAGACTGCAGAAATGATACAAGAGATGGTCAGAGACTGCGGACATGATACAAGCGAAGGTCAGAGACTGCGGGCATAATACAGGAGATGGTTAGAGGCTGCAGTCGTGAAATATGAGATGGCCAAAGATTGCAGACATGATACAGGAAATGGTTAGATGCTACGGACATGATCTAGGAGATGGTCAGAGACTGTAGACATGATTTAAGAGATGGTCAAAGACTGCAGGCATGATACAAGAGATGGTCAGAGACTGGGACATGGTACAGGAGATGGTCAGGGACTCTAGACATGATTCAAGAGATAGTCAGAGACTGTGGACATGATTCAGGAGATGGTCAGAAGCTGCAGACATGATACAAGAGATGGTCAAAGACTGTGGACATGATCCAGGAGATGGTCAGAGGCTGCAGACATGATATAAGAGATGGTAAGAGACAGCAAACATGATATAATGGATAGTCAGAGACTGCAGAAATGATACAAGAGATGGTCAGAGACTGCGGGCATGATACAAGCGATGGTCAGAGACTGCGGGCATAATACAAGAGATGGTCAGAGGCTGCAGTCGTGAAATAAGAGATGGCCAAAGATTGCAGACATGATACAGGAAATGGTTAGAGGCTGCGGATATGATCCAGGAGATGGTCAGAGACTGTACACATGATATAAGAGGTGGTCAGAGACTGTAGACATGATTTAAGAGATGGTCAAAGACTGCAGGCATGATACAAGAGATGGTCAGAGACTGGGACATGCTTCGGGCGACAGTTATAGACTAGAGACATATTACATGAGACTGCTAGAAATCATTGCTATAACAGGACAACACAGAAATCCCAAGAGCTGCACAGAAAGTGCCTAAATGCCAAATGTGGTTCCCAAACTGCAGATTGGCAGCCAGATGGCTAGAATCTATGCAAGGTTACTGCTACTCCCTGTGTCTTCCTGGCCATTGACAACCTTCCCCTCATTTCTTGTCTTGCAGTCACAAAGAACAGAAGTGAGGTGAAATCTCTCCAAAGGGGTCATGGACGGCAATGAATTGAGATGGTCTGGGCATTTTACACGGATGACACCAAGGAAGCTACACAGACCTCCAATGGTATTAAAAAAAAATTATTATGTGGAATGTTTAGCTCTAAATACATACATGGATTCACAAAAGTCAACACGGTATTGTTCTTAGGGCCTCTCCATTGTAATCTTGCATTGTACTCCTGAGATAATTGTCTGCTACTGCTACATGGTGCTCTTTCATTGTTTAGTATTGCGCCATGTGATAACTATAGGGCAAAATGCTACAACGTGGACTAATATTGTTTTAAACCATAAGGCAACAGAAAAAAATAACCATTATTTATAATTCACAAGTATACATTATCATGACCTGGGGGTGTTAACTGAAACATTGATGGGAGGTCAACGTGAATCATTTATGAGCTGCAGTTGGAGATCTCATCCACCAGGTGGCAGAAAAACACTTCAGACTCTGGCAGGGTGTATATTACTTGTCCAATGGTTGGAGTGAGTGTGAGATCCAACAGTGAATTTTGGAGATTTAAACAGTTTTCCAGAAGAAATTAAAAAAAAAGTGTACTTTCTCCAATTTTAGTGTCTGAGGGGCAGAATTGTGTACTTCACCTGTGTCCCAAATGAACAAATTCCAAAGTACTTTAATAGAAAAATAAACACATACAATCTCTTTAACCTGTTTGCCAACGGAAGAGAGCTGCACTGCAGTTCCCCAGTTGGCAAGCAGGGCCTCTTCATCCCAAGACTAAAGGGTTCTTTAGCTAGCTGCAAATATTGCCTATAAGGAAGCTGTCTCTAAAAACAGGTACATGCAGTTCCTTAAGAACAGTGTCAGTGCTCCCTGTTGCCTTCTGGATCCTGACACTTGAGATCATCAATAACAAAAAGAAAACTCTTGGTTTAAAAGTAGATTTGTATTGTAGGAGAAAAGAACCCCCCGAGTGGATGAGGGCAGGTAGTCCAGTTTCTGGACATTTTGGAAGGCAGGTCTATGTTGACAGGGGTGTCCGAAGGCGTCCCAAAAAAAAAGTCTGCAGAGCCTTGGATGAATGAGAGTGCCACAACAATTGGATAGGTCCGGTTTGGGTTTTTTAATTAAATACAATATAACAAAATAAATACAATGTAACCATATACATCCGTCACGTTTTAGGAGTTCACATATCTCCCTTCATCAGGGCTAGTACTGTATGCTGACAACGAATACAAATGTGTACTGGACTTTTTCAGAGAGAATGAACTTGCTAGCAGTTGGGCACCAGTGTGGTAGCCACGCAAGGCATTGGCTTTATACCTTTACATTGTATTTAATAAAAACCCACACTGGACTTATCCGATTATTGTGGCGCCTCCATTCTTTTGATACTCTACAAAAAAGCAAACTTTGTGAACTCCAACTTTTGATACTCATCAAGGTCAACCTGCACCTGTTCCAAGAGATGAATTAGCTGCAAGTAAGGTAATGCTGCAGCTGGCTGGAGCAACCCTTCAGGTCACATTTGATGCTGGTTTGTGTTGATCATATTATTTTTTATTGAATTATGAGACCAATGAGCAAAGTGCAGTAACTCAAAGCACCCAACAAGAATGCACCCATTGTCGACCTGTAAACTGATGCTATGGGTGGCTGCATTGTGCTTATCCTCATTGGTCTCTATACTTATTCCCACAACTGTATGATAGAGTTCTATCATGGTCCATAAGATATTATACATTGTAGAAAACAAGTCAGCAGCCATTGTGTTTAAATTAACCAATGGGAAGGTGATTCACAGTTTCTAGTAACTGGTGTTCAATACACATGTGATATAAGCCTTTAGTAATGACCGGATAGGCTGCATTGCCATGACAGCAGCTCTGCGTACTGTGCTGAAAATGGACATAGAACCAATTCAGCATGAATACAGTGAAGTCAGAACTCGGGAATAGCATTTGTTTTGTGTCGGTGACAGATATCAGCGCAGGCGGGGTGAGGATGACAACAGAGGAACTTGTATTTTTAAAAGCCGGTTAACCATGGCCACTTCCATCCTGACAGCCCATATGGAAGAAAAATATATTTGAAATACTACAATTTTGGCCATATTCAATATTGTTCAAAATATATTTCAATAGATACATATATATATATATATATATATATATATATATATATATATACACACTGCATGTTGGAATGTGTTTTTATTACAAAATATATGAAAATTGCCATATATTTGAAATACTACAATTTTTGCCATATTCCATATATTTTAAAAAAAATAAAATATATATATATATATATATATATATATATATATATATACATACACACACTGCATGTTTAAATGTGTTTTTATTACAAAGTATATGAAAAATATTTTTAAAAATACATTTCAAATAATACTGTATGTCTTTAAAAATACAAATCTACATTTTTAGAATGCATTTACAAATATATGTAAAAATATATGTTACAATGACTTTTTTATATGTTAAAAAACAATCTGAAGAATATATTTTGAAAAAGTAATTTAAACATATATTTTTACATATATTTGTAAATGCATTCCAAAAATATAGATTTGTATTTTTAAAGACATACAGTATATTTGAAATGTATTTTTAAAAATATTTTTCATATACTTTGTAATAAAAACACATTTAAACATGCAGTGTGTGTGTGTATATATATATATATATATATATATATATATATATATATATATATTTTAATATATTGAATATGGCAAAAATTGTAGTATTTCAAATATATGGCAATATATTTGGGAAGAATATTTTTAAAATATATTTCCAATATATTTTTCTTCCATGTGGGAAGGTCTCTTGAAGCACAGTCTTTAAGGTGATCCTCTGCCTGTGCTTTGGCCATGGAGGTTCACTTTAAAACTGTACCTACAGCATTTTATACTTACTTTTGCATTGCTCCCCTATGCTAGGAGCGAGAAGGAAAAGCCCTGTATAAGCCTGAGTGCACATCCATGTTTGCAGAGCATTAAGACAACCCATTGATATTAATGGGCTGCCCTTGATATGGCAAAAAATGGGAATAACCCTTGATTTGCACCACAATACGGGTGCATTGAGGAGCCATTCCAAATGAGTTCCACTACAATGCATGTAACGTGTTGATGTATGTTACTGCAACATGGAGGTGTAGATGGGCTCTTAAGTCATTACTAGCTTATATAGGGTTGAGGACTCCTTTATCACCATATGTGATGGCACTGGGTGCCTGAATGGCCAATCAGGAAGCGTCAGCTATGTTACATTCTCTCCCATAACCCAAAAACTGGATATTCCTCTGTTTCCAGGTAGTGAATGAATTAATGAAGGAGTAAAGTGAAAGTGGGTATAAGAGGGAGGGGAGCTGGGCATTAGAGTGAGCCTGTAGGCTAAATTTCGAGAACAAAATGGCCGACTCAGCTTCACTTATCAGGATGTTTGAATAAAGAGTGGTGTGATTGTGATATCATAGCAGTTTGCTCTCCTTTTTCCTTACATCTATTAGAACAGCCATTCTCAAACAGGGTTCAGTGGAGTCCCAGGGCTCCTCCAGAGGTTGCTAGAAGTTCATTAATTGACCTCCCATCTGAGGATGCCTGGATAGTTCTTGGGCAGACACCACTTGATCTTGGTAAAGCCAACTTTAAGACACCAATATTTTTAGCTGACTGTAATGGATGCATTCCTCTCACTGATCCCCAACGTAAGGGGCATTCTTTCCACTGACCCTCCAATGAGTTTATTTTAGCAGGAGTTCCCTGAGACTTAAAAATTATTTTAGACGTTCCTCTGGGGTATAAAAGTTGAAAATGGTTGCATTAGACACTGAGAATCTCATTGGTTACAATGGGCAACACAGAGAGGCGGAATGTATGCTGCGATGGAGACTGATGTCAAAGTATAAAAGTTTCATCAACCTAGATTTCAGAGGGTGGGGGTAGAAATAAGAAGGTGGAAGCTCCGCACACTGGAACCCTACCACTATACAGGAAGGTGAAGATATGGCTTCAGCCTAAGCTCCTTGGGATTACACCCCCCACCGGCATGTTTTGTCCCACCCATGACTCTAAACCTAGTGAAACTAAGTGATAGTATGCAGTCTACAGGTTTGAGGTCTGAAGGCACAGGTGTTTGTTGGGTGCAAATCAAAGGCTTGTGCTGATCAGATGTAACCATCCACACAAGTGGTTAAATGCAATTGGCACCCCTGACCAAGCCTGGACACAGATGGTTTGCATTAAAAGTCATGGGCTGTGACCGTATAGAAGCTGCTAAGCCCCAGCACTGACAGCAATGAGTGGGGTAGTGTAGAGTCTTGTGGAAGGAGGCTCAGCTTATGACATTGCACACAGGCCCATTGCACTCAAAAGACCCCTGTACTGCTTTTAAAGATCAACCTGACTGGCTGCAATGGGCCAAAAAAAGGTGTGTATGAGGCACTGTAATTGGATTCCCTGTCCATTGATGAAGGAGCATTAGTTTGGCTTGATGACCTAAAAAGGGGGAATGGCTTCCACAGAGGAGTTGACAAAAAAGTGCCATCCAGGCATTGCCCATTTTACCTATTTTTCTTGGTTGCAATGAGTAACATGTTTCTTCTTTTCCACTTGTCAACTGGTCTTCATGAAATATGGCAATTCACCAAGTTTATCCTGTGTGACGCAGAATATTGAGCTCTACTAAGAGGAAAGGAGAAGTAAACTGCTATGACATCATGGTCACATGGCTTTTTATTCAGACAACCTGGGGCCATTTTGTTCTTGAAATGCAGCCAACAGATTCAGTAGCAACCAGACGCTACATTTCATGGCTTGGTCAAGCTGATCTATACACAAAATGGCTGCCGAGTGGTGGCTGCACAATATTGGCGTATTCCTAGTGTATATTGGGATGAAGAGGTTGCAAAACACACTGTTTTCCCCCTATATATCCATATAGTTATATATTTATATATATTTGTACATTTATATATAGTTTCTGTGCAGCCTGACCCCTCCAGGCCTAGCTTTTTGGAGCAGCCGGTTTTTCTGGTGGGGTTTTGGAGACGGTTGCTGGTTTCAGTCGTTCTTCCTCTGTTTTGCCTCTTCCGACAGAAGACCCGGGGCAGGGAGGGCTGTATGTACACCCGTCCGCCTCTGAACTACAGTCACTCACGTCTGTGATTTCCAAGTCTGAGTCAGATTCTGGTTCCTGTTTTCCTTCAGGCGGGTCGGCTCTGTCTCTTCTCGCTGCCCCCGCACCCACCAAGTCTCCACTCCGGGGTATAGGGTGAGAATTTAGACCAGTGCAGAGCCTTGGTGGCACTCCTGGAAGGAGGCTGGCCGACCTGTCCATGGACTCACCAGGGAGCAGTGAGATGGGGGGAGGAAGCTGGGACAGTGAGGTGGGGTAGAACTGTGGGGGATAGAGGGAGGTAGGCAGCTTGGAGCCGCTAAGGGGGAAAGAGCTGGAGAGGTAGGGATTAAATCCCCATGGGTACTCAGGAAATGGTGAGTTACGGTTGTATGGGGGCAACAAGGTCGGAGCCTTTGTGTAAGCAGAACCTGGAGAAGACAAAGGGTAAAATAAATCAGTCAAATGAATAATTCGCAACCAACCTCACATTTCTTTGTTTTGTTTTTTGGGTTTTTTTTTTAATTTGTTAAAGCAAAACCCAAGCCAAACTGCTTTAAGTGTAACTTCAGCCAAAATGTCTTTGATATCACACACCTATGTGCGGTGCCTTGTGATGCCGTTCAGTGTGAATGTCATCCCAATGCATTGTAAGATAGAGCCCTATGTACTGCAAATAGCATGTGTTACAGTTTTATCAAAGGGTCATGTACATTTTTTCACCTATTGTGTTGCATTGATAGAGTATTCATAATGGATTAGCTGCCCTAAAGAAACATACATTAACATGTGCCACAACACGCATTAACATGTGGGCATTAGGGCACCACAACTGAAAGCTTAGGTGTGAATAGGACTTTGATGTTTCTAGATAATGTCAGCTTAAATCTGATAAGAATAAAGTACCCAATCAGATTTCCCCTATCATTGTCTAAGCCCAGCTACTACAAAGAAAGGGAGAATCTCATGGGTGGTTTTTTCATACCCAAGGTCATACAAAGTTTTTAAAGCTTGTTTAGGACTCACCTGATCCCAAGAAAGGGAAAGCAGCTTCCAGGCACAATTTTTCTGTGTCTGGTGCCGAAAGGGGACGATCCAAGAGTGGTGGACGACTGGAGGCTGAGAAAAGGGACTGCAGAGCCTACAAAACATACACCCAATCCATCAGTATCTAAATAGGTTGAATGGAGAAGTTCTTCAAAAACAGCCTAAACCTCTGGCACACTGCATTGTTCTGAACAGTAGCATTACTCTCAAGATTTGCTATGAACAGTTGACTTGTCTTTATATGGCCAAATTGACCAGTAACTGTTGAAGTGAACTTGCCATGTCCACCAAAGTATGTAACTAAGATTACAGGCAAACTGTGTTCCTTGAGCTTCGGTAGGACCTAGGTCTAAGGTATCCTTTCTCAAAATGTTGAACATGGAGGAACCCTTGAAATAACTTTTGGCCTCAGGAAACCCCTGCTAATAATTATAATACCTACAGCTCACAGGACATTAGTGTAATGGCCAAAAGGAAGAATGTTTCTTACATTTGTAGTCAGCATTAAGAATCCCCACACAGATAGTAAAAAGACCATTGGTGTCAGTGTCTCAGTATCTGAGAAGCAGAAATTGTTCATTTCCCAAGGAACTCCTTGCACCCTTTGAAAGAAGACTGGTTGAGAAAAGATGATCTAGACGTCTCATCAAGCTGAGATAAAGTCCCTCCAAGCCCTACACTTCACCCCTCATGTGTTAACTTGCAGATCTAGTTCTCCCAATTATTAAGACTTTGGCATGACATGGGGTATTAAGGGCTTAATACACTGAAGCAATCTTCCTCTTTCTGAAGACCATCCTCCCATTTTGTCCCATATCCCTCATGTCTCATGGGAACGCCAACCAGGCACCACACATCTTTTTTACATTTTCTTTGGGAATGTTGGCAATTATGTTGAAAAACTTAGTCGAAATAATATCTTTAAACCTTAGCGAGGGCCCTGGATCCTAGACCCCGGTGGTAGGTGTAGTCTCATTTACCACCGGGGTCTAGGATTCAGGGCCCTCACTAAAGTTTAATGATATTATTTGGACTAATCTGAAATTTAATTCCCTTCATGCACTCTACTAGTAATGTAATTTCAAAATTAGTACCTCATAAGGTTTATAGAGCCACTCACTGTGTTTGAAGAGCTTACAACTTACTATCCTGACCACTAGAGATGAGCGAATTTCTCAAAAATTCGATTCGGCTGATTTGGCGAATTCCAGTATGAAATTCGATTCGATGCGAATTAATTCGCTACGAATTTAACTTATTAAAAGGGTTTCTAGGCTTCAGAGAGCCTTTAAATTAGTGCAGAACACTGTACCTTTAATTTAAATGCCCTTGGAGATGAAAACAAATGGAAACAAATAGATACAATGTTTCAACCGCTGTATGGAGTGAATGTTCCATAACTGTCAGAAATAGACTATTTATGACAGTTCTGGGACATTCCTTCCATACAGCGGTTGAAACATTGTATCTATTTGTTTCCATAAATGGATCCATTTATGGAAACAAATAGATACAATGTTTCAACCGCTGTATGGAGTGAGTGTCCCAGAACTGTCATAAATAGTCTATTTCTGACAGTTCTATGACATTCCCTCCATACAGCGGTTTCAACCGCTGTATGGAGTGAATGTCCCAGAACTGTCATAAATAGTCTATTTCTGACAGTTATGGGACATTCACTCCATACAGCGGTTGAAACATTGTATCTATTTTTTTCCATAAATGACATTCTGCAAATACACTTAGAGGAGCACTGCAGATACACTTTTTGCCGGCTTGGAATTATTCTTATTTTCATCCTACTTCTTCTTCTTCTTCTTCTTCATCCTCATCCTCTTCTTCTTCTTATGAGGATGAAGAAGAAGAAGAAGATGAAGAAGAAGTAGGATGAAAATAAGAATAATTCCAAGCCGGCAAAAAGTGTATGTGCAGAGTTCCTCTATTTCTGACAGTTCTCTGACAGCTTCTTCACATGTACAGCGGTTGAAACATCTGTATCCTAAATGGAAACTAATAGATACAATGTTTCAACCGCTAAACATGTGTTCCTTCTGTCAGAGAACTGTCAGAAATAGCGGAGCTCACTGCAGGGACACTTTTGCCGGCTGATCGGGAAATATTCGATTCGCGCACCCGAAGTAGGCAAAATTTCGGATTCGACGCGAATCGAATATTTCCTGAAATTCGACTCGAATTCCGGTTCGCCTGGTTCGATTCGCTCATCTCTACTGACCACAGTCACTCACAGATTGTAGGTAAAATTGAAGTAGACACCAATGAACCTAACATGTTTTTGACTGTTAGCCTTAACCAGAACACCTGAAGGAAACTCACATCAACCCCAGTTGGATTTATGGTATATAATCTAAGCAACTGGAGAGATATGCTGCCCTCTACTGTATTTGTAATGTCTGTGTTTTTTACTGCTGTACGGTTATTTGTGTACATCATTTCTTGTCCTTGCAGCTGGGTCAGAAACCCCAGACTGAAAGACTTTGATATCATTATAAAGGGGAGTTTCCAAGAAGTAAACACAGAGAGCTGAGCCTCATGACCTTATACACAAAGGTACTGCTGTGTTTTCACCCAGACCAGAAGCAGAGACTATTAGGCAAGTATTCTAAAGGTTTTTTTTTTTATTAAAAAAAATGTCTATACTTACCTGCTGTTTGCAGTGGTTTTGCATAGAGCAGCCTGGATCCTCCTAATCTTGGGTCCCCCGCAGGTTCTCCTGGCCCCTCCCTCCAGTCAGGTGCGCCCACAGCAAACACCTTGCTTCACACACAGAGCTGCAACCCTCTCTCTTCTCATTGGCTCACTGACTGTGATTGACAGCAGTGGGAGCCAATGGCTCCCACTTCTGTCACAGTCAATGAGAAGAGGGAGTCCCGAGATAGCTAAGACTCCAGTGCACATCGCTGGATCGAGAGGGGGCTTAGGTGAGTATTAGGGTGGGCTGAGGGAATACTGCACACAGAAGGTTTTTTACCTTCATACATAGAATGCATGAAGGTAAAAAACCTTGAGCCTTTAGAATTACTTTAAACTGCAGCTGCCCATAGTTTTTTGGAGTGTGCAATAGAGTGGAAATAGAGTTTATAGGCAGCTCCTGATATTTTAGTTAACACTGTCCCTTCTGACCTGGGATTCTATAGCTAGTTTTATGTCATGCCTCAATAACCAACATAGGCTAGAGCCAGGTTAGACATCTGACTAGACACTTCTGGTAGTCAGAAGTTTGGTTGCATGTGAGATTAGAAACTACTAGGGACTAAAGAGAAGAGTGAGTTCCAGTGCCATACTATGGTTTTTGCGTGTGAGAAGCTGCTTTCCAGGCTGGTTGGACAATGGTTGGAGGATCTCCCCAACATCACTAAACATGTCTTCAGGTCTCCAACACCAAGATGGATACCGCATCACGATCATTTTCGGGGGTCCTGCAACTGGACTTTGCTTTAGCATTTATCTGGAGGTATCTCTATCATTAACTATATATATATATATATATATATATATATATATATATATATATATATATAAACCCGGGTATATATGCAGAATTCAACCGGGACTCCCTTTGCTGATAAGATGTTTGTACATTAGATGTATGCATTATTATTAATCTTTTCTTATATAAAGCTTGTATTATTTCCATACTGGTGTGCATTAGTGTTGCTCTGACAGGTTAACATAAAGTCTTGAATCTGAAGATCTTGTCCAAGGGTGTAGTCGAATCCCTCTGGGTCCAACAACATCTTGTCATTATTAACACCTTTCAACCCATTAAGATTAAAAGACCTGGGGGGCTGCTCTACGTAATAAGCACATCATCATTATCATGCTTCTAATGAAGACGTGAGATGGCAAATATAGTCACATATATATATGAATATGACTCCTCCCCTTTCCTCTTAGTTCCAATTAGAGAAAGACAGTATGAAAGCAATTGGCTTCATTAGATGGCCCAGAATGCTCTGCGGACCATGGTTTATGAGTACGCTCTGTATTGAATGTCCATTTGTAAAAACAATGATGTACTGTATATTAATAATAAACATAAAAATACAAACAAAAAAATATACATTTTCAACATATAATAAAACTGACCCCAAACCATTGTGCTCCCCTTTTAAGGTGTAGGTCCAGTGAAAACATTTTTTATTAGTTTTGGATGGAGTGAGGAAGTATAGGAAACCCCTTTATGGGTTTTACTGCTTTGCAGACCTCCATTAGAGATTTACCCTCATTTCCAGTCCAGTTTCACGAGACGGGAAAAAATCTGAAACACTAAAAAAAAAGGGTAGTAGGTGGAGACTATAATGTCTGTCAGCTTTTTATTGCCTGTTGTAAACCGCTCCTCACTTCCTGTCTGGTGAAACCGTTGTCACCAAGACAGGAAGTGAGGGTAAATGTATCTGACAGTAGTAGGAAAACCAAACAAAAGTTCTAACCCTTCTTCATTTTATCTAAAGCTAAGAGGAAAAAAGTTTTGGCTGGGCCTACACTTGACTCACGTGGTGACCATCTTGTGCCTCTTACCTCAGGAGTGAATGGATCATGAGCATGGGTCCCGGGGAAGGGGCCCTGCCCCAGCAGCAGTGAGGAGTTTGCCATGTCCAGCAGAGGATAGTTCACCAATACGACTTTACTGAAGTTAAACTTGTAGGTGAAACGTTTTCCTTTAGTTTTGTGCAGAATTCTCTTGTTGTAATAGTACCTACGGCAAGAACAGGTCAGTCAATCACAAGCAACCTGTAAGAAATCAACTAAATGTACGTTACATTACTGCTAACCCATATGGAAGAAAAATATATTTGAAATATATTTTTAAAATATTCTTCCCAAATATTTTGACATATATTTGAATTGCTACAATTTTGGCCATATTCAATATATTTCAAAATATATTTCAATAAATATATATATATACTGTATGTTGAAATGTGTTTTTATTACAAAATATATGAAAAATATTTTTAAAAATGCATTTCGAATATACTACATGTCTTTAAAAATACAAATCGAAATGTTTTTAATGTATTTACAAATATATGTAAAAAATATATGTTAAAATGACTTTTTTATGTTAAAAAAAATCTGAAGAATATATTTAAAAAATATATATTTTAAAAAATATGTTTTTTTTTTATATATTCTTCAGATTTTTTGTAACATATAAAAAAGTCATTTTAACATATATTTTTGTATGTACTTGTAAATGCATTCCAAAAATGTAGATTTGTAATTTTAAAGACGTACAGTATATTTGAAATGTATTTTTAAAAATATTTTTCATATATTTTATAATAAAAACGCATTTCAACATACAGTATATATATATTGAATATGGCCAAAATTGTAGCATTTCAAATATATGTCAATATATTTGGGAAGAATTTTTTAAAACATATTTCAAATATATTTTTCTTCCCTTTGGGAATATTGGAAACGCTGCAACTGTCCACCCCAAATCTCTGTCTCAGTTATGGGAGGAATCTTGTGCTCACCTACTGCCTTCTCATGCCTTCTCACGTCATTAGAAACTCCAGTTAAGGGATCTTGGTGCACTTTTTATGGCCATTTCAGCATTTCAGTTGCTGTAGCTCAGCTTTCAGGGTTCCCACTCTGCCTAATGCATTCTTCACACATTAAGAATCCAACAGGCACAGTGGGACCGCCTTGTAATTAGCTGCGCCAAGTTGGCTTGATGTATAAATTAACCGTCGGAGTCCCTAATAATAAGAGATAAGATATAACACTTCAACATCTACCAACAACTGAAATATTCATTTAAAGCCAACCAAAAGGAACACAATAAAATAACAAAACCAGCTTGCAGTACTCACTTTTACCCCAGTGTTTCCCCGCCCCGTAGTACTTTTTACTGCCACTAGATGTCCTCAATCTGACAGCCAGCATCTTTCAAGCCAATTCTTCTGAGCCCAGATCATCCTGGAGCCGCCCCCAGCCTGTGACCAGACAGTGGTGAGCTTGTCTCTCTGTCACCCTGCTTTCCCCTCCTATCAGCATGCTCTTTGAGCTGATTGGCTCCTTGTGCTGCTTCTTCTTCTCACACTCTGGTTCTGCCATACAGGGGCTGCAAAATTCTGCAGTTTTATAAAAGAATCAAGGACTTCTTCTCCATGTTTATCATGCATAGGAGAGCCCACTGAGTTGAATGGGCTTCCACACATGCGACACATTGAAACGCGTAGAAACGCATCCGTGCTTGGTTGCAGCTGTATGGTGTGAACTGAGCATCAGAAGATGGTGAAAAGAGGTGAGGTGACACTGCCACCTCTTAATGTCTGGATTACTTGGGCTTTTTTTTATTGCCAAATGATAACAGTAGATAAATATATAGCAGCGGCTGTGCAGATGCGTCAGCTCACCGACAGCTCCTGCTCGCCATCCACAGTACATAAATATATAGCAGCGGCTGTGCAGATTCGTCAGCTCACCGACAGCTCCTGCTCGCCATCCACAGTAGATAAATATATAGCAGCGGCTGTGCAGACGCGTCAGCTCACCGGCAGCTCCTGCTCACCATCCACAGTAGATAAATATATAGCAGCCGCTGTGCAGATGCGTCAGCTCACCGACAGCTCCTGCTCGCCACCCACAGTAGATAAATATATAGCAGCCGCTGTGCAGAGGCGTCAGCTCACCGGCAGCTCCTGCTCGCCACCCACAGTAGATAAATATATAGCAGCCGCTGTGCAGATGCGTCAGCTCACTGGCAGCTCCTGCTCTCCATCCACAGTAGATAAATATATAGCAGCGGCTGTTCAGACACGTCAGTTCACCGACAGCTCCTGCTCGCCATCCACAGTAGATAAATATATAGAAGCTGCTGTGCAGATGCGTCAGCTCAATGACAGCTCCTGCTCACCATCCACAGTAGATAAATATATAGCAGCGGCTGTGCAGATGCGTCAGCTCACCGACAGCTCCTGCTCACCATCCACAGTAGATACAGTAAATATATAGCAGCTGCTTTGCAGATTCGTCAGCTCACCGACAGCTCCTGCTCACCATCAACAGTAGATAAACATATAGCAGCGGCATGCTTCTTCAGAACCCAAGAGCTTTATATGTCACAGTTAAATAACTTAGTGGATCCCAATGCTAACGTGTTTCCACCCAGAACAGGCCTTAATCATAGCTATAACTAAGGCCAGTTTTGGGAAGAAACACGTTAGCATTAGGAGCTGCTATATTTATTGACTGCAGCAATGTGTATGCACCCAAGTGACACCATGTCCACTTGTAGGTGAGTGGTTGGGGGGGCAGTAAAAAACGTGGATCAACCGCCTGGTTTTACCACGCATTGGCTACCTGTGTAAAAGAGCCTTAATAAATTCCAGGGAGAATTTTCTGGGATTATGGTCCCTTTAATAAAATCAGTTTCTGCATCGTTATAGTCCATTGACATTGGACTTGAAGGCCAAATCAAAAATGTTTCCGTTCAACTTAATTCGGGGCATCAAATTCTGCTTAATAAACCTAAAATTCAGTTACAATGAACGCAGAGGTTTGTTCATACAGGGAGCCGATGGGATGAAATCATGAATCTGATATCCTCACCTATAGCACATACTGTAAAAGAACATTTTGTTTTTTTTATACAATGCTGTCAGACATACCTACCCCTACCCAGCATCTCTCCTCTCCAGAGAGCCCGGCTTGTATTGGTAGGGCAAACATATCACCCAAGTGTTAGGCAAGAAAAGATTTTTGAAATTAAATGTCAAAAGTGATTTTTCGGCCAAGGGATGAGGTTTCCCCTCCCTGTTTCACCCACACGCTCCGCAGGGACCGGCGAGTCTCAAACCATGTAAGAACGTCGCAGGCTCGCCAAACACAGCTGAACTCCCAGGTAGATTGTTTAGATTTAAATCTTCGGATATTCGGAGGAGGCGAGACTTTTCTCAGATCCCCAATTCTATGACTACATGCCAATTCCCTTTAGGAGGAAATATGCTGCTTTTGGTTTTTTTTTTTTTTTTTTACATTGATACGTTTTTTAAAACTGACGTTATATTATATGTACGCAACCTTGGGCATGGGGGGTTATCAAATGCAGAAGCAGCTTGCTTTTATGCTTGCTTTGTCTGATTGAAATGTATTTTGAGTTATTATTTAGAGATGTGCATGACGGAAAAATGTGTTCAGTTTTGTTAAGTTAATATTTAATTTTGTCATATTTGTTATTTTAGAACAGGGGTCTTCAAACTTTCTAAACAAAGGGCTGGTTTACTGTCCTTCAATCTTTAGGGGGGCCTGACTGTGGCCAGAAGGAGTAGAAAAAGTGCTGGTGTCAGTGGCAGTAAAAAATGCCCCATGACTGGTGGCAGTGGCAGGAATAGTGCCTCATTATTGGTGTCAGTGGGAGGAATAGTGCCCCATCATTGGTATCAGTGGGAGGAATAGTACCCCATCATTGGTATCAGTGGGATGAATAGTGTCCCATCATTGGTGTCAGTGGGAGGAATAGTGCCCCATCGTTGGTGTCAGTGGGAGAAATAGTGCCCCATCGTTGGTGTCAGTGGGAAGAATAGTGGCCCATCATTGGTGTCAGTGGGAGGAATAGTGCCCCATCATTGGTGTCAGTGGGAGGAATAGTGCTCCATCATTGGTGTCAGTGGGAGGAATAGTGCCCCATTGTTGTTGTCAGTGGCAGGAACTATGCCCCACTGTTGCTGACAGTGAGGGAATAATGCCCAAAGAGCAGAATAAAATGAAGCAGAGGGCCACATCTGGCCCTCGGGCTGCAATTTGCAGACCACTGTGTTAAACTGATTAATTTTTGGAATTTGTTTCCTATATTCAGATTTGTTTTGTACTTCAATTCGAAATTTGAATTTCAGAAGATGACTATGTTCGTTTTATTCTGTTGTATTTTAATCTATTCTATTTTTTTTATTCTATTCTGTTCTTTCATTTTCTATTCTATTCTGTTATTTTCTATTTGATTCTTTCATTTTCTATTCTATTCTTTCATTTTCTATTGTATACTGTTATTTTCTATTTGATTCTTTCATTTTCTATTCTATTATTTTATTTTTTATTCTATTATTTTCTGTTCTGTTCTAGTCTTTTATTTCCTGTTCTATTCTGTTCTATTCTACAGTATTCCATCTCTTTATTTTCTATTCTATTTTATTCTGTTATATTATATTCTATTTTTTCTATTATATTCCTTTATATCCTATTCTATTCCTTTATTTTATTTTCTATTTCATTCTATGCTAGTTTTTTTTATTCTATTCTATTCCTGTAAATTCTATTCTATTCTGTTTTATTCTATTATTTTCTAATCTATTCTTTTCTATTATAGTCTATTCTGTGACTTACTATTCTATTTTGTTCTATTATAGTCTTTTATATTCTTTTTTATTCTTATCAGCATCATCTTATTTCACTTTTATACCTTACTGTATTTATTGCAATATTTTTTCATTCCAATTCATTTTTGAATTCAAATTTCAATAATTATAGATTCTTTTGGATTAATTGAAATTCGTCACTATTGTGATTCAAAAATTCAGATACATCCGAATTTACAAATAATGAAAATTTTGTCCGCATTTTGATTTGTAACTAAACAAATTGCTCATGTCTATTATTATTGTAGTGGTGATCATAATGCCATTTTTGATGCAACTGTCATATGTTCGTATGCCTTCATATACAGTATACAGATCTGTAGTTTTCATTTTAGTGACCATTTGTAATTCATTACAAATATAGTCTTCATGACCAACTGATAATGTCCAATCCACACATCTACTGTTTATTTTTTGACAGGATAGGCATTCCAGACAGGCTTGCATTAAAGCTGAATAGAATTTTCGCATTAAAGCAGTAAAATACCCCAAATAAAACATTTATTATTGTGCAGCTTTCCAGTTCTTGGATACGATGGCTGACTTAGTTTTCTTTTTTAGGCTTTCTTTCTTCGATTATCACCTGGTGATCCAGCCCATAGGTCAGTTGTTTTTCAAAAGAACAAACTCTCTTGCAAATGTGTCAGTTATAGAGATGGGACAAACCATTTACAACTGACAGGGATGTTTTCAATGGTCAGCTTTTATTTATTTGTTTATTTATTTATGTAAAACCTTTTATCCTAAAAGGAGAAAAAAAATATTGTTGTAACTGCTTGTAAAGTTTTACAAAGTGTGAGCTGGAGTTTGTCTTGTATGTTAATGTATTTAAATCTGATAGTACATCTAACACTTCCCTCCCCACAAACTGACGATGCTGCTGTCTGCTGTGCCACCTGTGCTCCTTCATTCAGAGTGGGTAATATAGGAGTAGTATAATAGTAATATAGGAGGTATGTTACTGGCCAGATCATCAGGTGATAAGAGAGGGAAGAAAGCCCTAAAAATCTGCAATATATTACATTTTTGGGTTTGAGGTTCAATACCACTTTAACCTCTTCCTGCCGATGTCACAGTGCGGAGGTGGGCTTTAACACAGAACTGTCCTGTATATATGCATTGATATAGTGTTCTACAGGCACGCTCAATTGGCACCCCCAGAAAAGTGACAAACTGTCACGTACTAACATTTGAGAGCCAGTAGGTGGAGCACCTGAATATATCACCGCTGAAGGCCAATCACAGTGAGCGTATAATCATAAGCCCCACCTGCTGGCCTCCTGTTTAAAGGGCTGATGGCAAGGGGTTAATTCAGCTGAATGCATTCCAGTTGCAACAATACAAGAGATGTGCGCAGTCTTACAGTTTGCTTTATTTAGAAAACAGCTGGACTAGAAAAGCGTGTATGCTGTAGAAAAGGACCCTGTTCTGTGTGTGGAAGCAGTGGTCTCTCTGAAGAGGTCCAACACACCCCCTACAGAGTGGGGCAGTATTCCTTCCACTTCACTAACTGATACCACTGATTTCCACTGATACCAATGACAGGGCACTATTCCTCCTCCCACTGAAAATAACAATGGGACACTATTCCTCCCACTGATACCAATGACAGGGCACTATTCCTTCCAATGATACCAATGACAGGGCACTATTCCTTCCAATGACAGGACACTATTCCTTCCAATGATACCAATGACAGGGCACTATTCCTCTCAATGATACCAATGACAGGGCACTATTCCTTCCAATGATACCAATGACAGGGCACTATTCCTTCCAATGACAGGACACTATTCCTTCCAATGATACCAATGACAGGGCACTATTCCTTCCAATGACAGGACACTATTCCTTCCAATGATACCAATGACAGGGCTCTATTCCTTCCAATAATACCAATGACAGGACACTATTCCTTCCAATGATACCAATGACAGGGCACTATTCCTTTCAATGACAGGACACTATTCCTCCCAATTATGCCAATAACGGGGCACTATTCCTCCCAATGATACCAATGACGGGGCACTTTTCCTTCCAATGATACCAATGACGGGGCACTATTCCTCCCAATGATACCAATGACGGGGCACTATTCCTCCCAATGATACCAATGACGGGCACTATTCCTCCCAATGATACCAATGACAGGACACTATTCCTCCCAATGATACCAATGACGGGGCACTATTCCTCCCAATGATACCAATGACGGGGCACTATTCCTCCCAATGATACCAATGACGGGGCACTATTCCTCCCAATGATACCAATGACAGGGCACTATTCCTCCCAATGACAGGGCACTATTCCTCCCAATGATACCAATGACAGGACACTATTCCTTCCAATGATACCAATGACAGGACACTATTCCTCCCAATGATACCAATGACAGGGCACTATTCCTCCTCCTACTGACTACATGTAGTTTTTTTTACTCTCACTGACCACTAAGTCTAAGACATGTTTACTCCCACAGACATTGTGGAATTGTCCGACCCTCCTAAATCATACAGGGCAGTAAACTGGTCCTTTGCTTAGAAAGTTTTGAGACCCCTGGTTTAAGCGTTAACTCTGACTCCACAGGAGGTATGTTGGACCTCTGCAGAAAGACCACTGCTTCCACACAACAAAGGCCATTCTCTCCAATATGCTGGCAGGAGAAAGGCTTTTCTACTCAGGCTTCGACTGCTATACAGTGAACAGCACAGCAACAGCCCACACTTAGAGGCACGTGTTGATTTACTTTTCGATAATGTATGTTAAAACTTGCATTATAATGAGCGCTACTGCAATGCAGTAGTCTGGATGGGGTCTTATGGGGAAACAGAGAGAGGTAGTGCTGGAGATATGGCACAGAGTCTATAGCAGTGTTTCCCAACCTTTTTTCAGTCAAGGCACCCTTTAAAAAGTATGGACAGTCCCGAGGCACCCTGTAAAATTATGGACAGTCTTGAGGCACCCCATTCTAAAATATGAGAAATTATTCTAATAATTTTTATAATGCAGCAACATCCACACTTGTAGGACACCCAATATTAGAATTGATTTATTAACTAAAAGACAGGCCTGTCCACTCACTGGCTTGTATACAATTTTTGGACAATTTTGTAGACATTTTGCCAAGGTACCCCTGAAGAAACCTCAAGGCACCCCAGGATGCCTGGGCACCCTGGTTGAAAAGGCTGGTCTATAGCATAGTGTAATATATTGTCATTCTTATACAGGACTGCAGGAGGACTGGAATAGGATGTGCATTACTTTACACATAGGACCGGCCCTGCCCTCTAAGATCTTCCCATCGTGTTCTCATAAGCCCGGTACAGTTCTCTGAGAACGACTATGTGGACAGTTAATGATGCATTAATTCTGTTTAAGTGAGTGGAAGGCAATCCATAATTGTGTGTTAATCTGCTCCTCTTGGTTTCTTTCTCGTGTCAATATCTCTCCTTGTATCTCTCCTGAGGGTTGCCTGGCAGCTTTTTGACTAAAGGACAAGCTGGCCAAGATATTGACGCCTTTATGTCTCCGTTACAGTGATAGTCCCATTAGATCTGTCACACAGAGAGACCATCCGCAGAATGTTGGATCAGATTTGTCACAGCGCTTGGAATAAAAACGCACTGCCCGCAGCCACCTACCACGTACAGGCTTTTATTATGTGACAGTCATTTGCCAGCGTCGGCTTGGCTGCTATAGGTCAATATGGACATTTCTCTTTTTAGGTACTTATGTATTGGATAGAATAGGGAAGGGCTAGAACGTCTTTTTTTTGCTGTCTGTGTCTCCACTGTGGTTTGTTGGAACTGGACTGATTGGGTTGTTCTTAGTATTTGGTGGTTTCCTGGGTAAGTCCTGGTGTTTGATTCCACTTGGAGGTCTGGGCTGCTACCTTACTGGTATGACTGTGCTGTCGCTTCAGTATCAAGAATATTTATATGGGGAGAGGAGGACCCAATATTCAGAGTAATACCTTATTCGATGGGAGGATAACAATCTCTTATTGAAAGTACAAAATGTACAAGTCGAGCCAATGTGTTTTGGGGGAAAAGCCTCCGCCTTCTTCAGGGCTTTTTGTATGTGTGAATGGAGGTGGGAGGGCCCAGCGGAGGTACCTGAGCCTCTTATGAGACCTAATACCAGCCTGAATGATGTCTCTGCATCAATCAAGCCAACATTAAGTTGCATAAGAGGCTCAGGTACCTCCGTGGAGCCCACCCACCTCCGTTCACATGTAAGAAAAGCCGTGAAGAAGGGCGAGACTGTTCCCCCGAAATGCGTTGGCTTGACTTGTACATTTTTTTACTTTCAATAAATCTTCCCATCGAATGTGGTATTACTCTGGATGTTGGGTGCTGCTCTCTCCCCATATAAATGCGTCTCCACTGGGAAGATTTTACCTTACTTACTGCCCCCTTGAAGCCCGGTGGAGGAAAGTAGAAAAATCGTGCTGGATCTGTAAGTTTATTTTATTGATATTCCTATCTTAAAGTATTGATGTTAATATCATTACTCTGGTTCCTGGATAGGTGGCTTCTACACCCCAGATTATCTCCACAGTCTCATTGGCTTGTGGTGTAATGTAACAACCATTGAAACTGCAGCACCATGCCACTGCTAAAAGGTCCAGATATGACTTTATTCCAATAAAAGTCAGGGGAACAATACAAAGAGTAGCCAACACATTTCTGGGTTCCAAAACTGACCCCTTTTTCAGGCCTAGAAAAACATCTCCATAATAATACAATAATATGGAGAAACTCAAACAGATGACGCTGCTGCTAGTATATTGGTTACTCACCATGCTCCCTCCTAATAATCGGCTCTCCAGCTTTGCCATGATTTGCCATTAGGGAGACTTTGCCTCTACTGCCTTACCCCAAAAAATCTACCATACCCTGAGCCACTGTGAACTATATAACTGAAAACTAAAGCACCGTAACACTGCTACAAGGTCCAGATATGACTATATGCCAATATAAGTCAAGGGAACAATCCAAAAAGTATTCCAGGCGTTTTGGGAGTTCAAAAAGCCCCCTTCATCGGAAGAAAAAAAACAAACATAAAGATATATTAATACAATATACTGTACATACAATATTCTCTCCTCAAAGTCATAGCTTAAACCAAATACCTAACAGCCAATAGTATTGGATGTATAAAAACTAATGTCAGATAGATAATCAATAGACAAGAACCTTGGACACATGTGAGAATCTGAATACTAAAAGACACCATTTCAGTTCATCAATTGGGTTTAAAAAAACAGTAATAATAAAAGTAAAATAAAAAAAAATAGAAATTATTTTTATTATTTTTACTTTGAGGTTCTTGTATATTGATTATCTATTCAATGTTATCTAATGTTAATTTTTCTACATCCAACACTATTGGCTATTAGGTGTTTTAACTATGAACCCAAGGAGGTGATATTGTATGGGTAGTGTATTAATATGGAGATGTCCTTATTTTTTTTAACCTTGATGAAGGGTTTTTTTTGGACCCCTGAGATGTATTAGGTAGTCTTTGGATTGCCCCTTGACTTTCTCTGGTGTAAAATCATATCTGGACCTTTTAATAGTGGTGTGGTGCTTCAGTTTCCATTTGTATGATTCCCAGTGGGTATGACAGAGTGTTTCTGGGTCAGGCAGTAGAGGCAGAGTCTCCCCAATGGCAAACCATTGCCATCAAGGCAAAGCTGGAGAGCCAGTGATTAGGAAGTAGCATTGTTGTTAGCCAATCCCTTGTCAGCAGCTGCATCCGTTTGCATTTCTGGAAGCTGCCAATGGCCCATTCTTGGAAGTGGTACTAGTTCCAGCCTGAAAGGCTGCCCCGAAACTAGCACTTCTTCTGGGAGTCAGAAAATGGCGGCCTTCACCATTGGATTCAAGCTTCATCTGTGAAAGTTAACAGACAAGTACCCTTTAATGATCCAACCTACTACTTGACCTAAAACATGCCGAGCCTGGATGTATGTATGAGTTAAATTCTTTTAATGCAGTTTCCAAAGTATTCTATGTTCTGTTTATTACCTCAGTGCCCGGCTCAGCTTGTCGTAGTTCATGTGCGGTTTGCACTTGCGGATGCCCCATAGCCTCGCCACCTCATCAGGGTCCTTAATGACGAATTCTCCGTAGTCACCCTGCCAGGCAATGACATCATGGTACTCTTCTTTCTGAAGAAGCTCTAGAATGAAGTGCCAGAGCTGGATCTGTCTGGAACCCGGGCTGGATTCTGGCTTATAGGCCCAGTCAGGAAAGGCAAACCCTGCAAAAGGAAGGAAGCAGATTGAGAATAGTGAACATGAAACATCACTTTTATCACTCGAAATGCAAGTTCACAGAAGCTTAGCATGTGTTATTCCAATTTTTACGCTTGCAGTGGGGCCCCAATGCTGCAAAGGTTAAATGCTCAAGTCTAGAAGAAGTAATGTTTACTTTATTCTTGACTCAATCCATGCAACCAGTCCAGTGCTGATGACTCTCTATGATCCTATTCATATTTGGGCAAATAGAAATCTCGGGCAGACTCCAAAAATGCTAGTTTAAAAATGTGGCGGATTCAGGGCCAAAATTTGATCCCTGATCTTCTTTAGCATGACAAATACACATAGGGCAGACAGCCCATTCAAACTGCAATGCGTGTGAATTACACTTTTAAAATTGTGAGCTGGATGTCACGTTCCCGCTACATGATATGTGAACGGGGCCTAAAGTGGTCTCAGCCGTGGTTGCAAGTTCACCTCCTCCATGTACAATGTAGGGATAATAGCCCTGCGTAGTAAAGATGACACCAAGACCATCTACAGACAAGAAAGTTGACAGCGCTGAAGCTGGACAAATCAGAGGGGTCTCAACACTGCAAAAGTTAAATACTTAAGTCTACAAGAAGTAATACTTACCTTATTCTTGGCTCCAGTAGGCTTCCTTGATCCATGCAACCAGTCCAGTGCTGATGCATAATGTGCTCTGAGACGTGGTTGGAAGTTCACCCCCTCCATATACAATGCAGGTTTAATAGCCCTGCATTGTACAAGATGACACCAAGACCACCCATGGCCCAGAGGTGACAGCACTGAAGCCGGCCAAATCAGGGAGTAATACCACCTTCTCTAATACCCTTATACTTAATGAGCATGTGACCCTTGCAGGGCAGGGGGACCCCATGGCAAGAGTATTTTTCTGGAGTTCATGTAATGAGCAGAAAGAAAAAGCAAAGATATAAAATACAAAGGGAAAAAGAGATCATCAAAGAAAATGATTTGCAGCCAGAGAATCATTATGCTAACCACTTCTATTTTGTTGTCAATCAACAATCTGAGCATGCTTATAAGGGAGAGTGCAGAGTGATGACTCCATTGTTGTGCTGTTGCCCCACACTACAGGGTACTTTGCAAGGAGGGAAACACATGCTCACTGGCCTCTCCTTCCTAGTCTCCCAGGCTGTATGCCTCAATATGGATCTGGTTGGAATATTAAAGGAAGCACTTTTTTTCCTGTTTTTTTTTTATCATTTTAAGTATTACATTCAAACTTAATCAGATTGGGATGCTGCTGTATGTAAGCCAAGCTAACTGTAAAAGAAACAAAAATCAATTCTACAGCCAAATATGCACTGCCATTGTATGCTGTCACTGAGACTGTCTGTGAAAATTGTAATGTTCTGTAATACAATGTACAGCTTTAAGGCATTCCCAAGCAATTTATTAAGGGTTTATATAATTTCAATGTTGCTGTTGAAGCTGTATGAAGAGACCCCATGGTGTCCAGCTTCTCAGGCCTTTTATGTGACAGTTGTTTGCCTATTGGCCTTAAAACTTTCCAAAACTTACTAGCAAGAATTGCCTCTAATAGACTTCACTGGGGTTCAATGCCAAGTTCAGGATTCGTAGACTTTAAGTTGGATTCGCCGAAACCACCCACCCAAGAACCAAATCTGGGCAGATCCGCTCATCTCTACTCAGCACCAGACACTTATACTATATATAAGTGTCCCTTATATGTTCACAACTGGATATATAGTTTATACAGAATAAACCCCTGATATAAATTCTATTATTATACTAAACACTGGATATATACTATCAATAAACCCTCTAAATATACTATATGCTTATCATTTGATATATACTACAAACCCCTGATATAAAATATATACTCAACACTGGATATATATAAACCCTGATATATATTATATACACAACACTGTATATTACAGTGGTGTATTTAGGTTTTGTGCTGCCCTAGGCAACACAAAATCCATCCCCCCCCCCCCCCCGGGAGATGGCCTGACAGCAACCAACACCCCCCCCTCCGCCTCCGTCCCATGGAGGGAGCCCCTGACATTGACCAAAAACACCCCTGCCTCCTCCCGGTGAGAGAGAGAAAGACATTCACCTTCACAGCTCTGGACATCCCTGGGAACGAGAGTCAAGCAGCCCGCAGCCTCTCTCAGACCCCATCTGGTCCCCATACTGCATGTGTCCCCTCTTCCATCCCTTCTTCCAGGGGGGCTGCCACCCTGAAAAATGCCGCCCTAGGCAAATGCCTTGTTTGCCTTGTGGTAAATACGCCCCTGGTATATTACATACATGACACTGTATAAATACAATATGTAAGTCCTTATTATATACTATATATACGTAACTGTAACACTGGATAATTACTATATATATATAAATCCTTAATATATACTATGTACGCCACTATGTATATATATTTTATATGCACAACACTGGATATATACTATATATAAATTCTTAATATATACTATATATACAATGCTGGATACATACTATACACACATACACTACTGGATATAAACTATTTATAAATCCCTATTATATACTATATGCATTACACTGGATATATACTCTATATAAATCCCTGATATAATATATACACAACTGCATACAAAAAATACTATATATAAACCTATGACATATGCTGTATACACAAGACTGGATACATATAATAAATCCTGGATATACAGTATGCTACGGGATCTATACTATATATAAACCGCTGATAGATGCCAAATACACAACACTGGATCTATACTATATATAAACCCCTGATAGATGCCAAATACACAACACTGGATCTATACTATATATAAACCGCTGATAGATGCCAAATACACAACACTGGATCTATACTATATATAAACCGCTGATAGATGCCAAATACACAACACTGGATCTATACTATATATAAACCCCTGATAGATGCCAAATACACAACACTGGATCTATACTATATATAAACCACTGATAGATGCCAAATACACAACACTGGATCCATACTATATATAAACCCCTGATAGATGCCAAATACATAACACTAGATCTATACTATATATAAACCCCTGATAGATGCCAAATACACAACACTGGATCTATACTATATATAAGCCCCTGATAGATGCCAAATACACAACACTGGATCTATACTATATATAAACCCCTGATAGATGCCAAATACACAACACTGGATCTATACTATATATAAACCGCTGCTAGATGCCAAATACACAACACTGGATCTATACTATATATAAACTCCTGCTAGATGCCGAATACACAACACTGGATCTATACTATATATAAACCGCTGATAGATGACAAATACACAACACTGGATCTATACTATATATAAACCCCTGATAGATGACAAATACACAACACTGGATCTATACTATATATAAGCCCCTGATAGATGCCAAATACACAACACTGGATCTATACTATATATAAACCCCTGATAGATGACAAATACACAACACTGGATCTATACTATATATAAACCGCTGATAGATGTCAAATACACAACGTTGGATCTATACTATATATAAACCCCTGATAGATGCCAAATACACAACACTGGATCTATACTATATATAAACCTCTGATAGATGCCAAATACACAACACTGGATCTATACTATATATAAACCGCTGATAGATGCCAAATACACAACACTGGATCTATACTATATATAAACCCCTGATAGATGCCAAATACACAACACTGGATCTATACTATATATAAACCGCTGATAGATGCCAAATACACAACACTGGATTTATACTATATAAAATCCTTTATATATTCTATACATACAACACTGGATATAGTACATATATGTAAAGTATGTATAGACTATTAGTGACTTAATACTACTGTACCCCACTATAGTTAATATTGTAATTACAATATTTATTTAAAGGTTTAAGCAATGACAATAAACTTCTTAATATTATTTTCTTAGCTTTGTACTCTAAAGGAAGAAACCTTCCAAAGACACCAATATTTTATTATTATTAATATGATTATTTTTATGATCAATAATAATAATTGTTTTTATTCTTGTTTATTATGTTGTTGCTGTCCTCCCATCTACAGCAATTCCTTCACCTCTGTCCTCAGTATAATTCAGTTTTCCATCTCCCTTTTTCTCTAATTTTCCCATCTCTCGGCAGATCCATCTCATGTGATACCGGTGACCCCTCTGGATTGCCTGTTTATTCAATTTCCATCCGTCTCCTCCGTCCTCCCCCTACATTACATTCTAGCAGGGTAACCCAACTCCCCGATGCCTGGCCACTAGGAGCCCTTCACCCAGAGAGCGGAATCCCCCCATCCTTCTTTTCTGGCCCAAGTGAGATTCAGTCTATTTTGATTTCCTATTGTATATCATTATTGAGTATGACAGAAAACAAAACACTTTCATTCTACAAAACAGAGGATTAAAGGAGCAATACAAATATTTCATCTTGAAAAGTGACAGTAATTTTTAGAAATACATTTTTTAACAGACACAAGAAAATTTAGATCTGACATTATTGTTGCATGTATTTTAAATGTAACCAATTTTATGTTAATACTTTTTTTTTACCATAATCAATATTGCTATTTGTACATGTAATTTGTTTTGAAAATGTACAACTGTAAATGTTATTTGTTAGCTTGCTGATCCAGTAATTATTAAAAAAAAATGTAACTTTTTTGTTGTTTATTATTGGACAGGTATAATATGTACTAGTGGAAAGTACTTATCTAAGGTACATTCATGGAGTATGGATGGAAAATATATAAATTATTCACTGGTACAAATGACTGAGCCTCTTGCAAAAGTTTCTGAACTTTTATTAATGAGAGGATAGGACAGTGCTAGGAAAGGAGGGAGTTGGGTCAGGTAATGCCAAGTATTGAGGTAGGATGGGGGACTAAATGAAATATATTGCTGGGATGGAATATGGTGCTGAAAACATATTGGTGTCAGATGGTGGTGGGAGAATGGGGCTGGGAGATATGGGGATACTATGGTGCTGGGGATACTGTAGTAAAATGCTATGGGGAGTACTGGGGTTAGATGCTGAAGAGGGTATGATGGTAGAAAAATGCTGAGCAGTATAGAGATAGGATGTGATTGGGTGGTATGGGGGTGTATAGATGCCAAGAGGGTTTGGGACTGTGGTGGGGGTATTGTGGTAGGATAGTGCTGGATGGTATGGTGGTAAGTTGGTACTTGGGGAATACAGTATGTGGGTGGTTTAGTGGGGAGGGGATATGGAGGGTTCGATGGTGTTGAGGGATATGGGGAAGGAATTGTGCTGGAGATATGGTAGTGGCATGGTGCTTGAGATGATATGAGGCTGGGAAATATTAGGAAGTGGAATGTTACTAATGGAATATAGGGGCAGGATGGTTCTGGGAATGTGTGGACAGATTATTGCTAAGGGAGTATGGGATGGTGCTGAGGGTATGGGGAGGTAGGATGCTGTTGGTGGTATGGGGTAAGTTGGTACTTGGTAATTATGAGGGTGGGATGGTGCTGTAAGGCTGTGGGGGATAGAATTGTGCTTGAGGATATAGAGGAGGGATGGTCCTGGGGATATTGGCATGGGATGGTGAAGGGGTTATGTAGTAAACAAATTGTCATGGTTATGATGTTATGTTTTTAAGTAGTATTTTGGGAAATGTTATCTTTATTGATTGTTTTTTTTGTTACTTTATGCTGATAGAGCAGTGCTTTTTTAAGTTGGAGTGCAGAATTCACTTGTTGTTGTTCATCTAGTCTTTGGGCTCCCGTTTTGTTTGAAGCACATTGAATTGCCTGAAAACAAAAGTACAAGAATAGTGTGCACCTAAACCACCTCACATTTTATCACTTACAGTCAACGCACTTCCAATCCTCATAGATGAAATAAAAGTTAGGCATTGACCATTTAGGCCAATTATCCCTGATCTGTTCTGCTGCTGACCAATTTGACACTGCCGTGTCCTCTGCAGTATATTCATTCTTGTAGTAAAGCCCCAGGCTGTGCTTTTTGTTTCTAGTAAATTGGGCCTAGCCTTGCTATATAAAATTGTCCTGTTGCTGGACAATTTTACATTGCTGCATCATCTGCAGTCTCTCTTGCCGTAAAACACCTGCCAATCAGATTGGTATGCTCCTGCTGTATGTAAGCCAAATAAATTGTAAAATAAATACATACATATTTAAATAAATAATTAAATAAATAATCAAACAATTAAATAAATAAATGAAAAAATCAATTCCATTGCCAAATATGTCTTGCTAGTAAACAAATTAATTGAGACTGTCCATAAAAATCATACTGTTCTGTAACACCACATGCTGTATAACTTTAAGGCAAGCATGATATTTAAAAAATTTATATTTTCAATGTTGCAATTAAAGCTGCATGAAAAGATCCTTTCCCTGCACTGTATTAATTCTTTTTTTTTTTGCATTAGTATCCATTCCTCATGGCAGTGCCCAGCTTCCTGTGCCTTTTTTAACCATAGATTACCCATTAGCTCCAAAAATGTGCACAATTTAACAAGATTTGCCTCCCAGATAATTTTTGGGAATTCAACTGTACAGTCAGGTTTACTGAATTTTGAACAAGATTTGCCAAACTGAACCTAAGCGTATTCACCCATCACTAATGTCCCAGTGTTGTTTAGTGAGATATGTTACAGACCCGCAGAACTTGAGCAATTACAGGTCACCTGAGCTCCCCTGGGTGATGGTGTGGATCAGCTTTCCCCATCCCCTGTTTTATGTGCTTACTCATTTCCCTCACATTCTCTCCTCTTTACCTTTACTATCTGTACCTTTAGCTCTGTCCAACTTCCCACATCCACTACTGATTTTTGCTGTGCTCTTTCACAGTCTTCTTGTAAGGAAGCACTCTGTTAGGAAGCACTTTTATTGACCTGTTCTTTGTAAGAGTGACCCTTTCACCAGGTTCCTCTTCTGTATTCTGTATTCTATTTCAAATAGCTCCTCTTTTCACCTGTTTCAGAGGCTTTCTCTGCTGATGACCCACACTTCTCCATCCTTTCTTATTCTGACCTTTTCAACTCCTTCCTCCTTCGTTAACTACCTACTTCTTCCTATCTTATGTTTGAACTTTCTCCTCCCTTCGCTCTTTTTCTGCCCCCACCCCTTCATCCTCTTGTCTGCGGACCCTTTCACCCAACTCTTTTTTCTCATTTCTCTTTTTCTTTTCTCCTGTCCGCTACTGACTCCTACTCTTTATGTCTTCTGCTGACCCTCTTTACCTTCATCTCTCTTACTGTAGTCTTCCTTACTCTCTCTGAGGAGCCCATTCTCCTTTTTTTTTTGCAAATCACAATCTTTTCCTCCTCCTAAATCTCTTCTACTCCTGATCCTCTCTAGTTGTTTATCCACCTAACAGTATCTCCTTCATTTCTTCTTCTGCTTCATCTCCTTTTTTTTCCAACTGACCTAATCTTCTTCTCTTCAACATACCCATTTCTTCCTCATGTCCCCCCAATCTCATCTTCTTCCTCTCTGCTACTGCCCTACCACCTTTTTTCTTCTACTGCCTACATTTTCTCCCTATCTTTTCCTGTTGACATCCCATAATCTTAAACCTCTTCTTCCTCTCTCCTACTGGCCCACCTCCTTCCTCTCCCCTATTGCGCTATCAAATATTTTCTTTTTCTACTGACTTAATCTCTTAATCTTCTTCCCCTCTCCTATGATCCCATCTCTCTCCATGTTCCCCCTTATCATATCCCCTTCCTACTGCTCAGTCTCCTTTTTCTTTCCTCTTTACCTCATCTCCTCCTTCCTCTCTTCTACTGTCCCATCTATCTTGTCATTTTCCTTCACTCATCTCTCCTCTCTCCTGCTGTCTTATCTCCCTTTCTTTTACTCTTCTACTATCCCATCTATCTCTTCTGTCCCCTTTGGCACATCCCCTTCCTCTTCATTGTCTCATCTCTCTCCTCTTTATCCCATCTCATTTCTCTCTCCTACTGTCTCACCACCCTCTTCTTCATCCCATTTCCTTCTCTCCTAGTTTCCCATCTCTCTCCTCTTTATCCTATCTTGTTTCTATCTGCTACTGTCCCATCATCCTCCTCTTACCAGATTTCCTTTTTCTATCCTACTGTCCCATCTCTGTCCTCTTTCCTCTTGCCAGATCTCCTTCCTTTCTCCTACTGTCCCATCTCTCTCCTCTTTCCCCTCTACCCAATCTCCTTCCTCTCTCCTACTGTCCCACTGCCCTCCTCTTTACCAGATCTCCTTGTTTTATCCTACTGTCCCATCTCTCTCCTCTTTCCTCCTGCCAAATCTCCTTCTCGTCTACTGTCCCATCTTTGTCCTCTTTCCTCTTACCAGATCTCGTTCCCTTCTCCTACTGTCCAATCTCTCTTCTCTTTCCCCTCTACCCAACCTCCTTCTTCTCTCCTACTGTCCCATTGCCCTCCTCTTTACCAGAGCTCCTTGTTTTCTCCTACTGTCCCATCTCCCTCCTCTTTCCTCCTACCAGATCTCCTTCTCGTCTACTGTCCCATCTCCCTCCTCTTTCCTCTTACCAGATCTCCTTCTCTCCTTCTGTCTCATCTCCCTCCTCTTTCCCAGATCTCCTTCCTTTTTCCTATTGTCCCATCTCTCTCCTCTTTCTCCCTTACCCCATCACTTTCTTCCCTCCTACTATCCCATTGCCCCCTCTTTCCTCTTGACCAGATCTCTTTTCTCCTACTGTCTCATCTCTCTCCTCCTTCCTCCTACCAGATTTCCTTCTTCTCTCTTACTGTCCCATCTCTCTCCTCTTTCCTCTTTACCATATCTCTTTTCTCTCTCCTACTGTCCCATCTCCCTCCTCTTTCCTTGTTACCCTGTCTCCTTCCTCCCTTCTACTCCCCATCTCCCTCAACTTTTCCACTTACCCCATCTTCATTCCTCACTCCTGCTGACCATCTCTCCTATTTTGTCTTGTATGGATCCTCCTCTCTTCGGTCGCTCCTCCTTTGAAGTTCACTACTGACTTTTTTTTCCCCTTACTGAGCTTCCATCTAAGCCTTCTGTCTATAATATACCTTCTATTAGCCAATTTATTTAAAATCACTCTTTTCCTTTTTTAACATTTGTATTCCCCCCATTCACAGTTTGATACTATAAAAATGCTAATACTCTATCCCTGAACTTTACAAAACTTAAGGTATTTTTGTGTGCACTCTTGCTGTTTTTTTTTTTTTAACTGATTAAACTGAAAAAAAAGCTACAATATCTTTATCAACGGATAATCCTTTGTGATGCGACTACAAATCTCAGCAGAACTACAAATCTCAGCAGAACTACAAATCTCAGCAGATCCTAGTCTCATGTCCATGATAATTTGATCTATATGGAGAGCTAATCCACACATTTATGCACAAACTAGATACTCTACACAACAACACAAGCAATGAAGAAACACAGAGAGGCTAAAGTTACCTGGAGTCCAGAGAGCTGGCATAGATGGAGTCAGGAGGATGTCAGACACGCAGCTACAGTCCATACTTGCTTCTGTAGAGGGGGAAGGAGGCGAGGGGGCAGGAGAGGTGAAGATCGAGCAGTTGAGCGAGGAATATACAAGGCAGCCAGGTGGATGAAGAACGATTGTCAGGCAAAGAAGAAGAAGTTTGAAGGTGGAAGGTGAGATGAAGTGGGAGGGAAAGTGTAAAGTGGATACAATGCAGAAGAATGAAGTGGAGTGGAAAGGGTACATCAGGAAAAATCCAGTAAATGGGGATGATACGATGACAGGGTACAGGAATGAGAAGGGGGAGGATTTTAAATTGAGGAAGATTAAGTGAGGAACAGATGAGCATAAAAAAGTGAACAAACAGGTGTGCAGGAGAAGGTAACACAGGAATGAGATAAAGAGATGAGGATGTGACACAGGAATGAGATAAGGAAATGAGGAGGTGACACAGGAATGAGATAGAGAGGTGAGGATGTGACACAAGCAGGAGATCCACAGAAAACCAGATGTACACAGGTGATGTAGAAAAGGTGACGCAGGCAAGGTTCAGAGAGCAAGGGGAGGAAACACCAACAGAAGGTCCAAGAAAAAGAAAAGGAAAGGATATAGGTGAGGAACATTAAGTGACATAAAAAGGAGGATGAGAGATGAGGAAGACCAGTTATCACAGGTAGGTAATTCAATGATCAAGAAAATAAACATGTACAAAGAGGAAGGAAGGAATGTATCCAGGTGAAGAACAAGAGGCAAAGACACATGGGGGTGTTCAGAGAGGGAGAGCAGTATACAGGTCAGGAGAACAAGGTGGAACAGGGAGTTAGGGTACACAATGCAGAACAGTCAGGATGATGAAGAGCAGTGAGAGGATAGAAATCAGCAGAGAAAAAAAAATAAAGGGAAAAAAGTGGGAAACAAGCAGAAAAAGTGTATTAAGAAAGACAGACCTACAAAGCGTTCCTTGTACCCCACACATACCACACACAGGCATCATCATGTACACACATTATTTAAACTGTGCATGCAGCTAAACTGTTTTCCAACAAATCTAAAATAAAATCCTACCTCCCTATTGTTTTCACTGCATTTTAAAGGCATGGTACATTTTACAAATGTGATAATAAATCAAAGGCAGGTAAAGATATAAGAGACAGACACATGCATATTAGGTTTAAATTTTGTAAGCAAAAACATTAGATAGATAGATAGATAGAAAATATATAAATAGAAAGATAGCAATAGATAGATAGATAGATAGATAGATGAGAGATAGACAGATAGATAGATAGATAGATAGATAGATAGATAGATAGATAGATAGATATATGATAGTCTCCCCAACAACTCATAAAATGCATTCTTTTACTTCTTGTGCAAATAACAACTTGATAATATGAGCTGGAAACAAACTGTCTTACTCTTTCAGAGAAAAGAAAAGAAAACATATAGGTATATTAAAATAAATGTATATGAAATTGGAAAAAGAAATTGAACAAAAAGGAAGAAAGGGAGAGAGAGGATAAAAGTTTGATGGGGAAAAAAAGAAAAGGAGAAAGAAAGAAAGAAAGAAAGAAAAAGATTTAAAACAAATTAAATATATACATAGATGAAAAAGGAAAGAGAGGAAGAAAGGGGGAAGTAGAAAAAGAATAGAAAGAAAAAAGAAAAAGGTAGATGGATACATAGATAGATAGATAGATACATAGATAGATAGATAGATAGATACAAATAATTATATAAAATATATAAAGAAAATATATAAAGAAAGAAAGAGGCAGAAAGACTAAAAAGATAAATAGGTAGATGGATAGATAGATAGATAGATAGATAGATAGATAGATAGATAGATAAAGATATGATAGTCTCCCCCACAACTCATAAAACACATCCTGTTACTTCTTGTGCAAATAACAACTTGATAATATGAGCGGGAAACAAACTATCTTGCTCTTTCAGAGCCACTAGCAAGAAGCAGACCCCCTTCCTTCTCCTCTCAACCCCCTCCTCCTGTGCTTGATCTTTTTCACCGAGTCTTCTGTGCTACTCTCCCCCACCCCTCCCCAGCAGCCCCCCGGCTGTCTAAGTCAAGCCAAAGCCAGATAATGATCAACCAGAACAGCAGATGGGGTGCAGCAGAAAAGTGGGGCCCTAGGCATAGTTTGTGTTGTTTTCACGCCTCTTGTGTGACATGCAGGTTGGGGGTATAGCGGGGAGGGTGAGGGGATTTGTGTAAGGCCCTCATTCTCCTTCCTAGAGGAATCTATAGGAAGCAACACTACCTTTCTTTGAAATCTCATCTATCAGTGTTAACTCTCTTGCTACATCCACCTTTCTTCTCTACTCTCGATGCTTTTTATTTATTTATTTACTACTGTCATTTTCAGCCTGCTTTTCCTTTATTACTTTTAAACTTCCTTCTTTGCTGAGTATATGCAGCTGCTTCTCTTGCACATTCCAGAACACAGAGCCACACTTAAAGTTGAAAAGGGGATTTCTACTTTTACCTGCAGATTTATCCCCTAGTATCTTGACAATTAAAAAGTAACAACGCTAATTCAGCTTCGCTATAATTTGCCACCACCCTTCCAAGTATCTAATTTGTTGCTATGTATTCTTGCTGGAAAACTTTAATCAGAATTTTTTGTATCCCGCCAATGTTTTGATGTTTTCTCTCACACATATGCAGTCATTTGTAAGTTTGACTTTTGTTGTTCGGTCCTAGGGATTGACTAGACAGAGCAAGGCTACTGATAACAATATAAATAGATCCCTGGTGTGTAATTCATAATATACCTCCTTTGCTTAGCAAAACACACCACCAATATAGTAATACATTTTGGAACATTTATTTTATTTGAAAACATTGGGGGATATTTATTAAAACTGGAGAGTGCAATATCTTGTGCAGCTTTGCATAGTAACCAATCAGCTTCCAGGTTTTATTGACAAAGGTTAATTGAACAAGCTGAAATTAGAAACTGATTGGCCACCAGGCACAGCTGCACCAGATTCTGCACTCTCCAGTGTTAGTAAATCAACTCCAATATATTACATTATGATACAGGTTTATAAAGCACCAACAGATTGCTATGTGCTCAATCTACTTTAAACTCCAGAAATCAAGTGAAAGCATTGAAGAGTCACGTATTGCTAGAAAACACGGTAACTATACCAACATTTATTTTCAATTCATCCTAACTTTACATAATACATATGCAACTAGGGCTCACAAGTTGTTCACTGGGTGCCTGCTGGGCCTACAGCCTTTGGTCATATGACCCCCCTTGGTTTGAGCTACCTGGAATATGTAACTTGCGTATTCACCAGGCTCAAGCAGATGGTGTTCTGCAACCACCCGGTTATAAGCAATAAAGAGAATTTTATCAGCAGAATGAACTGGTGCTCCACATTCAAAAGCAGAAGCCTTTATGGGTAGTCCGCATAGCCTTTTGTGCATTTCAATGCTAGATTTTAAATTCTGACTGGAGTTGCACTTTAATTTAGCCAGTCTGCTACACACCGCACAGTCCCAATGTGCCGGCCTAGTCGGTTTGTCTTCATTAAGGGCCTGTTTGTTTCCCTCTTTTGTATCCCCCTCCCAGCTCCAATTTTCAGCAGAGAAACCAGAAAGCAGGCAAGCTGCTGGGACAGACACAGCAGATAAATAAGAAAAGGCAGGAAGAAAATAGATAACCCACTAGAGAGACAGAGAAGCAGTGCGTGCAGGAAAGAGAGGCAAAAGACAGAGGGGAAGATAGAGAGAAAGAAACAATACATGAGATAGTGAACACCCAGAGAGAAAGCAGAAATGTCCTTCAATTTGTGAGCAGGAACTAAAGCTAAACTTCCCCCAGGTGTAATTTTACTGGAAATTGCCATAGACGTGAGTTGCTGTAACACGCTGGGGTTTTTTAAGTATTTTTTTTCAAGTCGTCATGACAACATAGTTGTTCCAGAACACAGGAACCATGTTTGAACAAATGCTCCTGTGTCAGAAATGCAACAAACCTCAGTTAATGACTGGCAGTCATTTCAGCACTCCAGCATTGGACAGTTCTATTCAACAACTGTATCTTTGGGACCAAAACCAGAGACTTTTATCTATGAGCTGTCCAAGTGCTGGAATTATTCCTTCTATACTCATTTAACCTCATCATTGGTACCCAAACCAGACACTTTTATCTAGGAGCTGTCCAGGTGCTGAAAGTCTTTCCTCTATGCGTATTCAACCTCATAGTTGGTACCAAAACCACAGAACTTTATCTAGGAGCTGCCCTGGTTCTAAACGTTATCCTTTTATGTTCATTCAACTTCACCATTGGTACTAAAACCAGAGAGTTTTATAGATGTCCAGGTGCTGAAAGTCTATCCTCTGTACTCATTCAACCTCATCATTGTTACCAAAACCATAGACTTTTAATTAGGAGCTGTCCAGGTTCTGAAAGTTACTAATCATCCTCATAGTTGGTACCAAAACCACAGACTTTTATCTAGAAGCTGCCCAGGTTCTGAAAGATATAATTTTATGTTAATTCAACTTCACCGTTGGTACCAAAACCAGGGATCTTGATCTAGGAGTTGTCCAAGTGCTGGAAACATTCCTTCTATACCCATTCTAGGAGAACGTATACTACTACTTGTGTTATACCTTTCTTTAGAATGAGTATAGAGGGAAAACTTTCAGAATCAGGGTCACTCCAAGATAAAAGTCTCTGGTTTTGGTACAAATGAAGAGGTTGAATGAGTATAGAAGGAAGCCTTTCAACAACTGGACAACTCATAGATAAAAATGCACAGTTTTGGTACCAATGAGAAGGTTGAATGCATACAGAAGCAAGACTTTCAGCACGTGTAGAACTCTTAGACAAGTCTCTAGTTTGGTACTAATTATGAGGTTGAATGAGTATAGAAGGAAGACCTTCAGCACTTTGACAACTCCTAGATAAAAGGCTCTGGCTTTGGCACCAAAGGGAAGATTGAATGAGTAAAGAAATAAGATGTTCAGCACCTGGACAGCTCCTAGATAAAGTTCTTTGGTTTTTGGTACCAATGAGAAGGTTGACTAAGTATAGGAGGAAATTTTCCAGCACCTGGACAGCTCCTAGGTACAAGTCTCGAGCTTTGGTACGGGTGATGAAGTAATTCTAATTCAATGGAGCTGTCCAATGCTGAAGTGCTGACATGACTTAAAGACATTAACTGAGGTTTGTCACATTTCTAACACACATGCATTTTTTTAAAATACACAATAAAGTGATTCTTTTTACAAATGTACAAAATGGCAGCAGAGGGTTATAGAAGGCTCTACAACAGCTATTCTCAACTAGGGTTTTCCTAGAGATTGCTAAGGGTTCCTTGGTTGACCTCCTATTTGATGGTGCACTCAGTTCAAAGCCACGTGGCTGCATGACACCAATAAACTTTTTTAATTGTCTCTAAGGGTGGCCACTATTGTTGGGGGGGGGGGCATTGTTACTATTGACCACTAATGTAATGGGCATTCTTTTCATTCATTGACCCCTGAAAATTTAATTTTGGCAAACTTGAAACCTGAAAATTACTTTAGGGGTTCTTCTAGGGTAAGAAGGTTGAGAAAGGCTAGCCTACAAAGTACGACTATGTTCCATTGCTTTATAAAATTCCATATCCGTAGTACTACAAGCCCAAGTTATTTCATGATTCCACTACCTACCCAGCTTGAAACACTTGTCAAACCTTAAAAGTAAAGGTAAACCCTAGGGGAAAGTTTGCAGTTTGCTAAATCATTGTGTATCATAAAGAATCACCGTTTTTTGCAAATGCCATATATGTTTTCGCCTTTTTTCCATCCTTCATGGTATGTCATTGCTACCGATCTCCTGAAGCCTCTTTACAGCTACTTCTTGTCTTGTCTACATTCCCTATAGTGACACCTATAAGGCATTTCTCAGAATAGGTTTGCTGATGGTGACAATAGTGGACCAAGCCAATGTAATGTTTATTGGATTGGCCACACCTGTTCTTCATTGGATGTCCAAGATCTCAGGGTGAGCTTCCTAATAGTGACAACAGTGGACCATACGTAAGTAATACTAAAAACATATAAATAAGTGAGCGCTTCCAATAATGGTATATTTGTTATCAATGGCAGCAGCTGTACACCAAAGGCACCATATAAGACCTCCATACGTAAGTAATGTGTGTTGGGATGGCCACTTATAGTCTTTATTGGATGTTCATGTGACAGAATGACAACATCGTAGCATAACTAAGAGATTGGGAAAGAGCATTGTCACCCTATACCAGGAAGTGCCTAAACAAGGACATTCATCGCGGGATCACCAGTTATTCTTTTAATTAAAGTTGCAGATTAATAAATGTTGAAAACGATAATTAAAATTACATCCACATGTTATAGCTGATATGAGATCTTAATGATTGGATTGTTATCTACTTTACAGTGGCTTCCTTCACTGTACATGAATCACAGTTACTCTTTTCAAACAATATACATTTTTTTAGACACAAAAAATGGAATGTTAAAGATTAGGTAAACACACAAAGCAAATAATTCACCATGCTGGTTAAGCCTCTTTTAATAATCTTGAATCCGTAATACACCCAGCTGGATGAGGCACTCTACTGGCAGAGCTTATGGAAACTGCTTTTGTATATATACGTTAAAGTAGCTGTTTCACTTCCAGTGTAAATAAGGGAGAAGATGCCAAAGTGCTGAAACTGAATTTCGCTCCTCACTGAAACATTAATGGGGATTTAAGATGAAGTATTGAAGAGCAAAGGGACGTGGTCCAAAGTTTGATCTGGCTGAGCTGTTTTCTGTTCATTTCTTTAACTTGCAGAATGCTATCCCACTCCCTTAGGGCAGGATTATAGGGCCGCAGAGGGTGCAGCTACAGCAGACGTCTTCAGGTCAGAGGGCCTATGTGCAACTGCTGGGCCGCTGTATTAACCAGCTGTGCGTCATGTTATATACAGAAAAACTCCAATTTTTTTTTCATATCAATAACATGATATGAAGGTACATGTAAACCCAATCCCTAAAAAATTATATAAGCATTAATGTTAATGTTATCCTAAAGTCATCTTCAGCCTTACGTTGAAATAATCCCTGGTGAAATTACTGGTGAAAGATTCTTGTTCAAGTATTTCTTGTTATAGAGTGACAACTGTCTTCATATCCTGCATTATCACCCTGTCACATGTGCCTCTGGTGCTGCTTATGAGGGGTTCAATGCTGAAATGTGTTGTGCATGGTCTACCATCAGGAAGCTAGCCCAAGTGCAGCTGACACTGAAGTCAGTGCATGTAGACAAGAAGTGGCTGAAAGAGCCTAAAGGAGATCAGCAGGCTCTGAAGGGGATAAAAAAATGGTAAAGCAGATTTTTTTAGGGAACAGGAAAATTTTTACACATAACACTTTATGGAATTAAATGCCATCCAGTTCGGGTTTAAACTCCCTTTAAACATTTGGTTTTTGTATTAGTCTTTAGGAAACATGTCCCTTTTTTTCACTGGTTGTTTTTTTCCTTAATGAGTAATCATTATACTTTCTTTATCACTTACTAAGTCACTAACCTGGAACAAGCATGTGCATATTACGAATCCTGACAGCTGATATGTATGGGCTTGTTCCAAGTCATTGACTCACCAAACAGTGAAGTCACAATCCAGATGAAAACCCTGGAACTGGCATTTTCACAGGTAAGCCAGCAACACCAATTCATGTCTGCAGTGGCAGGTTTTTAAAGGAATACTTGGAATCCCCAGATGAATATTTATTTATGAGCCATTGGAGTGCTATGTTCCAGTTTTGCACAAGGGTCTGGTTAATTTTTTTTACCTCTGTCCAGTGGCAAGGCAATCGTGGTTTGAGTGGCCAGCCAGCATCTCTGCAAGACTTTGACCACTCAAAGGGAAGCTATCACCAGAAAAATACTTTGGAGATGGAGCAGTAAATGATTTAATGGCTAACTTTTTGCAGGATTCCTGTCATGCTGAATCACAAACTGACCTCGTGTATTTTAGGAACCACAGAGGTGAGCGATCTGCACTGGAATTCCCATCTCCACCCACCTGTCATGGCCAGTATGAAGTGATGGTACCTTGCTCGTCCAATGGATACCCCAAAATATTGAAAATGAACTGAGAAGCAGATTAGCTGTATGTGGTGAAGACACTCCGGTTTTAGCTTATTGTATAATGGTGGTAAAATATTGTTGCCTATATATTACCGGTTTGGTCTATTTAGGTTTTTAGTGTGAAAGTTATTAGGCATTAGGATAATGGCCAATATAAAGTTATGGCTTGGAAAAATGATGGGGTTTGGTTAAATATTGGGGTAGATTTAGATTTGGAGATTTAGTTTAAAGGTTGAATTGCACGGTTAGGCTGAGAGTTAAGAATTAGAAGTAGGGTCAAGGACTGAGTTGAAAGCAAGGAGCTAGATTGAGGTTTAGAGTAAAGAGTAAATTTGACGTTATGTGTTGGAGATAGGTGGAAGGTTTATGTTTCCAATTTAGGACAAGTTACTTATTTTTACCCAACTACCATGGGTAAATCTCACCACTGGAACCACTGACTAAAACTAGAATATCAAGTTTGTTGAGTTGATAGTCCAATGGCAAGTCCACCAACTGGCAAGACTCCTGTTGAAACTGGGGTCACCGTCTTCAAAAACATCAATTGTCCATTTTCGATTTTGCCCCAGCAAGCATCGTTATGACTTTTTTTCTCCCCCCCCCCCCTCCTCCTTCGCCATCGCCCTTCTAACGTGTGTGTGTTGTAGATGACCCCCTCCTTCCAAGTGTCTTTCTCTTCTAAAGTAATGTTTCGTTTGATTTAGGAGGTAATGCATTTTTTAGAAATCAAAGCTGATTCTTGAGAGCCCCTCTCGGGCCCCAGGACGCTCTACCCAGATGAGAGACAGCAATCATTTCCTTGTTAGTTTTGATTTTAGTTACAAGAGCTTTCAACTTGCTTAAATCTCCTGGAGAAATGTTATAACAAGCAGCTATGGGAATACCCTCCACACCCCTCCAATCCCAGCACCTCACCCTCCCTCCTCCTCTTCTTCTCTCCCTCCTCTTCTCTTCTTTGCATTTATTTAAACAGAGTACATACTATGAACAAACACTGAAAACCAACAAAAACCAGGCGTCCAGAGGAGGCACCCCCACCACCACCACCCCAGTCCAGCAGCATATTGTCTCTGGTGCGCCCCCCACCTTCTGCACTCTGCAAGTGCACATACAGCCCATCTACATATAGACATATACATGCAATCTGAAAGGATATGTGGCAAGTAAAATCGATACTGTAAATTATTCATTGTCATTAATTATCGATTTATATATCCGTCGGCAACTGTTTGGAAGAGTTGAAAGGAGGGAAGTGTTTTTTTTCTCTTCTACTCATAACCTCATTGTTTTATAACCCCCGGCCAAGCTACAAATCCCTCATACCCTGTCTATTCACCAACCACCCCCCCACACACACAAATCTCACACCCCCCCGGCACAGCTCAGCGTGTTAAGGGTAAACCCGGCTTAATCAATGGGGATCAATGACAGATCTTAACTAACAACTACAGAGAGGCTTTCATGTGAAATCCCAGATCAAATGTCATACACGGTACCTGCTAAAGAGGAGAGAGGGATGAGAGCCGGCGAGCTAAGCGAGAGGGCAACAGCTCATTAACGGCCCTGACTGGCCGCTTTGTACTGCGCTACGGACCCTGCCGGCCGCTCTAATGCGTTCAAAGGCGGCTAATTATACGTGTGCTGTATACATCTGAATGGGACAATGGAGAGAAGGAAAAGGGGGGCGAGAGAGGAGAAAAAGTTCTTCATTGTCAGCAGAGAAGGAGAAGAGAGGATAAAGAAAGAGAGAACAGAGAAAGAAAGAGAGAACAGAGACAGTAAAGAGAGAAGAGAAGGAAATGGAAGAGAAAGAAGGAGATAGAAGAGAGGAATAAGGAGAGAGAGAATAAGAAAGAGGATAAAGAAAGAACAGAGGCAGTAAAGAGAGGAGAGAGAAATAGAGAGAAGAGAAAGAAGGAGATAGAAGAGAGGAAAGAGAGATATGAGAGAGAGAGAGAGAGAGAGAGAGAGGGGTGGGTAAAGAAAGAACAGTGGAAGTAAAGAGAAGAGAGAGAAATAGCGAGAAGAGAAAGAAGGAGAGAGAAGAGAGAAAAGAGGGGAGAGAGAGAGAGAGAGAGAGAGAGAATAAGAAAGAGGATAAAGAAAGAACAGAGGTAGTACAGAGAGAAGAGAAGGAAATAGAGAGAAGAGAGAGGGAGAGAGAAAAGAGGAGAGAGAGAGTAAGAGACAGGATAAAGAAAGAGCAGTCAGTAAAGGGAGAAGAGAAGGAAATAGAGAGAAGAGAAAGAAGGGGATAGAAGAGAGGAAAGAGTAAGAAAGAGGATATAGAAAGAGAGAAAAAGAACAGAAACAGTGTAGAGAGAAGAGAGATAAGAGAGAAACAGTAAAGAGAGGAAAGTTAAGAAAAAAAGAAGAAAGGAAAGAGGAGAGAGAGGTTATGAACAGAGACAGGAAAGAAAGAAAGAAAGAAAGAAAGAAAGAAAGAAAGAAAGAAAGAAAGAAAGAAAGAAAGAAAGAAAGAAGAGAAAGAGAAAAAGGACACAGTAAAAAAAGGAGAAATAAGAGAAGAGAGGTAAGAGGAAAAAGAGAGAAAAAAAGAGCAGAGACAGTAAAGAGAGAGAGAGAAAGAGGGAGAAAAAAAGAGAAAGTTAAAAGAGAATAAAGAGAGAGAGAGACCATAAAGAGAGGAGGAAAAAAGAGAAAGAGAAGAAAGGAAAGAGGAGAAAGAAAAAGAGAAAAGAGACAGTAAAGAAAGGAAAGAGAAAGAAATAGAGAGACAGAAAAAAGGGAAAGTAAAAAAGAAAAGACAAGACAAAAAAGAAAGGTGATACGTAGACAGAGAAGAGCAAGAAAAAAACCCCACATATATAAAATAAATAAATAATAATATATAAAGTAAATAATATAAAATATAATTCAAAAACCACGAATGAAAGGAGTAGATAGATAGATAGATAGATAGATAGATAGATAATATATAAAGATAATAGATAAAGAAAAATAGATGGTAGAGATGGTAGAGGATGAAACACAGATATATATGAGAAAGATGAAAAACGCAAAGAAGAAAGTAATAAAAATGAAAAGAAAAGAAAGGAATACTGATTTGAGTCATGCAATCTAATCGAGTTTCTTTCTTTCAGATACAATGTAATAATCAGTGAGACATTATTGCCGATAAATCCAGCAATACATGAAGCGATGTTTAGTTTACAGACCCCCCTCCCCGATCAGGTAGACTTGTAGCTGTGTAGGGGGTCCTCTTAGTTCTGGGATAGAAGTGTTTTTGGTGTAATCAGGTATTTATTTTCCTCCCCCTGTCCAGTATATATTTCGGTGCTGATATTCTCTTCTTTGCTGGGCAGATCTTTGCTGCGATTACTAGATTTCGTTATCTTCTCCTCCATCCTCTGCTACTAGAGAAGAATAAAGTGTGGCCAGGAAGCGGCACCTAAGGGGTGAACTCAGAATTTCTTCCCACCAAAAGATTTATTTTGGTGTTGATTAAAATGCAGCGGAGAGCAAAGTGTCTGAAAACTCAATATTTTGCCCAAAGTCTTTGAAGACCGACATAAAACGGTTCCACCTCACACCGATCTAATAAGAATCGATACAGCCTTGGTCGGCTAGTTTGAAGATCTGTTGATCTTTTTCCGTAGTGATGAAGAATGTTTTGCAACATGCTTTTATATCTTTTTTATTTTAAGAAAACCGAGTCATCATCTT